>NC_081428.1:60388234-60395734 GCF_949786415.1 Peromyscus eremicus
AATATGGGATATCTGTGAATATCGGCATTTCCTAATGATGCTCCTGTGACTCAGAATAGTTATTAAACTGGTCTTTAATCTGATGCTTACATCACTTCTTTCTCCCATGGCAAGCCTGGCAGTTCTTCAGATTTAGTGTTCCTGGAGCATTCGAGTGGAGAAAACCTAGAAATTCTGGTTATTGGTGGCTAATTGCTTTTTAGATGTCAGTAACTAACTCATGGGGCCTTTAAAACAGAAAAGCAAACAACATGTGTGTTGTCCCAGACCTGGTGTGGGACAGCCAGATTACATGACCTGGCTTGTGCTATCCCTCTCAAGTGGCAAAGGGGGACTCTCCAGGGAGACTGGGGACCCCAGAGTGGGAAGCTCAGCCTGCTCCCCAGAGCCTCAGTGTCTTTCCTGGTACTTCCTGGCTTTCAAAAGAGAGATTTACATGACTTAGGTTGGAGCTTTCCTTCCTAACACCCTTTCTTCACTGATTTCCTGTCTCAGGAACAGCTTTTCAAAGCGCTGTCAAGAACTGGACTGTCTGCCACTGCGTCTGCCTGGAGGGCTTCATGTCGGAACTCTGAATAGCTGTGTGCAATAGCCTTGCCTATTCGGATGCTAAGCACCCAAACTGGTCCTTGATCCTCTGCCAGCTCCCAGTCCAACATCTCTGCGGGTGCAGACACACCCTGTCTGAGAGTCAGAGCCCAATCAGGGCAGGGACGGAGAGGAGAGGGAGGACTCACTGTTCCAATGGATCCCAAAAGATGTTTTGATTCCGATGCTACTGTTCCCAGTAAGTAGCAAAACTCCCAACAGTGTGGCCTGGGGACAGCTGAAAGGGGCCTTAGTGACCAGATCCACTAATCATAACCTCGACTCTGTAGCTTATGGCTACCTGTGGCCCTGAGGAAGCTACACCCAGCAAATGATGCCTACCATCTCTTTATGCTTAAGGGACTTTGAATACATCTGTCTTTAAACCTGTTTATCTTACTGTTTTTTTTTTTTTCCTTCCTTTTTCTGGTTTTTTGTTTGTTTTTTTGAGACAGGGTTTCTCTGTGTAGCCCTAGCTATCCTGGAACTCACTCTGTAGACTAGGCTGGCCTTGAACTCAGAGATCTGCTGGGATTAAAGGTACTCGTCACCACGCCCTGGCTTAGTTTACTGTTTGCAATCTCTGGGTTGGTTTCTGACCCCTGAGGAAGATCTAGGTCTGCATAGAGAAGAAAATTAACAGGACTTGGGGGACTCAGAACACAGGCTGCTGGGAAATCACCACTTCACCCACCCCCCACCCAACCTAGCTTGAAGCTGGGGGCTGTGTGTGCTGCAAAGACAAAGAGAGAATTAGGTCCAGGGTCTTTAAAACAACGCTTTCACCCTCCATGGCAGCAGGAAGCGATACCCCAACATGGAAGAGGCCTGGATCCCTGAAGGAGAGGTGCCAAGTGTCAGCACAGCTGAGCCCTCCTCAGACTTTGTACCAATGAGGACAGCTTGGCAGAAATTTAGCCGTGGAGATTTGGGGACTGTTACTCTAGACTAGGCAAACACAGTGGGCTGGTGGGAGCTTGGGAGTGCATGCTGTTCCTAAGCCTCAGGTAAAGTATCTTAGATGAGGAAAAAATGGCACTGTGTTAATAAGAATACGGACTCTAAAACTAGTCAACCCTTTAGCTATCTGTATAGTGGTAAGGGATTCATTCTCTGCAGGTCTCACCTCCTCATCTGTAAACATGGCTTAGAGACGTGAGGAGGCCAGCATGGGATGTAATGAGATAATCTAATAAGATGTCTATTAACAGTACGGATGGTACTTGATGCTTAGCGAGAACTAAAATCTTAGCTGTCCCCTATCTAGTGACGGTCTTGGGCCTTATGCTCCACAACCTCATTGACGCTGAATGTGGAGCTAAGGCAAGAAGAGACCGGAAGTTATCCACCACTGCATGTTGTTGCACCGCATAATCTTGACCTCTCACAGGTCACTTGAGGCACTGGCAAAGAGAGAAGCCAACTCCATCGCCATCATGTCCGGGGTGTTGGAGGATGTGGCCCAGTCTGCAACTTCAACCCGACCTGTTCACCAGTCCTGTTGCTTCTTACTCCTAGTTACATGGCTAACCTGGTGTCCGGCCTCCTACTTCAGAGTATGGGAGCGGACAGTCCCATTTAAGGTACAGTCCTCCGGGCAGGGTGACCTTGAAGCCGTGTGTGAAAGGGGTCTAGATCCCTGAGCCACTGCTTGGAGAAGAAGCATCCACTGACCAGGAGACCTCACTAGATATATAGATAAGCAGGAAATAAACCAGAGCAAGTCTGCCCATTGTATACTTTAGGATTTGTTTTGTGTGAAAAGTTAGAAACTCCTGCTTGCTAATAACTTGCAAAATGCTTTCTAATTCAGGCACTTAAATTATTTGGGAAAAAAAAAAACAAAAAACCTCATTTAAAACAGGAAGCCAGGCAAGACAGCAACACCTATAACCCCAGCACTGGCAGGCAGAAGCAGGAGGATGACTGTAAGTTCAAAGCCTGCCCCGGGTGTATATCGTGAGTTGGAGGACAACCAGGTCTACATAACAAAATACAGTCATTAAAAAAGAAAAAAAACAAAAACAAAAAAGACTAGAGCACTAAGCTCGGCAGGCAAAGCACTCACCAAGCAAGAGTGAAAGCCTGAGCCTAGAACCCACACAGAGGCTGTCTGGTAGCTTCAAAGAAAATGGCCCCCAAAGGGAGTGGCACCATTAGGAAGTGTGGCCTTGTTGGAGGAAGTGTGTCACTGTGGGGGCGGGCCTTGAGGTCTCTTTTCAAGCTTCACTCAGTGTGATAGTCAGTTGACTTCCTGCTGCCTCTGAGATAAGATGTAGGACTCTCAGCTCCAGCACCAAGTCTGCCTGCACGCCACCATGTTCTCCGCCATGATGATATGGACTGAACCTCTCAAACTGTTAAGTGAGCCACCCCAATTAAATGTTTTCTTTATACAAATTGCCATGGTCATGGTGTCTCTTCAAAGCAATGAAAACCCTAACAAAGCCAGAAGTTGGTACCAGGGACTGGGGTATTTCTGTGATAAGCCGGACCATGTGTTTGTTTGGAGGAATTTGGACTTTGGTACTTTGGGTTAGGAAAGCGGTGGAATGCTTTAAGCACTCATTAATGGGGCATACTTGTAGGAGCCTGGAAGACAGTGGTGCTGAGTGAAATTTGATGAGGGGGGTGGGCAGCAGCTACCTTAAGAGGTTTCAGGAGAAGAATTTTAGTATGTTGCCTAGAGACCATTCTTGTGATATTTTGGTGAAGAAAATGGCTACTTTTTGCCTTTGTCTGAAGAGTCTGCCTGAGGCTAAAGTGAAGAGTTTTAGATTAATTCTGTTGACAGAAGATATTTTGAACAGCCTGGTATAGACTCCGTCATGTGGATATTAGTGGTAACTCTAATGAAGGTTTATAATGAAAAGGAAGAAGCTGAGCAAGGAAAAATATCTGAGGAGAAAAGGGGCACCAGAAAGTGGAATGCGGCTAAATCCTGTGTTCAAGGAGATAAACAGATTAAGAAATGGAATAAAGGGAGTGGTGACCTCAGGGCAAGATCCCACCCAGCTACATTTCCAACCTGTGAAAAGGAATTTAAAAAAAGTTTAGAGTTGATGTGGTGGGGCACACCTTTAATCCCAGCACTGGGAAGGCAGAGGCTAGTGGATCTCTGAGTTTGAGGCCAGCCTGGTCTACAGAGCAAGTTTCAGGACAGCCAAGCTTAGGCAGTGAAAGACAGAAAGCTGGTGAAGATGTAATTGAATGAGGGGGCAATGTCCAGCCCAAAACAAGCAGCAGAACTTGGTAGGTTGGGCCTCATGGTTCTGGCTTTAGAGTTAAGGATAGAAGAAAGGAGTTATGGAATAAAGCCGCTGAGGCCAGGCATGTGTCAGGGGCGTCCCTGAATGGAGGTCTAGTAGAGAGGCCATTGCATGAAGCTGTGAAGGTGAAGCCTGGACTGCTTTGGAGAATCCAAGATGTCAGAGATGCCAGAGTTGTAGGATACCTGCAGAGGAGAGCTGTTAACAGGGAATGGAACCAGTCCGAGAGAAAGAAGTGTGTTGCAGTCAACAAAGCTGAATGGAGTTAGAGATCTGAAGAGTGTTTTGACAGACACGGAGCTGCAGAGTTTGGAGTTTGTGTGCTGGTTTTTGGTCTTGCTTTTGTCCAGTATTTCCTCACTATGCTCCTTTCCCTGCATTTTGGAATGGTAATGTATATCCTGTGCCATTATATGTTAGAAGTATGTGACCTGCTTTTTGACTTTGATTTTTACAGGGGGATTATAGTTAAGAGATTGCCGTGCATCTCAGAAGAGACTTTGGACTTTGAAACAAGTTTAAGACTGCTATAGACTATGGGGACTTTTGAAGTTGGACTGAATGCATTTGTTTTGCATTATGATATGGCTACAAGTCTTTGGGGGAGCAGAGAGTGGAATGTGGTAGTTTGAAAGAAAATGGCCCCCAAAGGGAGTGGCACTATGAGGAGGTGTGGCCTTGTTGGAGGAAGTGTGTCACTGTTGGGGTGGGCTTTAAGGTTTCTTCTGCTCAAGCTCCCCTCAGTGTGACAGTCAACTTCCTGTTGCCTGCAAGTCAAGAAGTAACATTCTCAGCTCCAGCACCATGTCTAAATAAATAGGTCTCACAAGATCTTTATGTCTTGATACAACTCCGTGACAGCTCACTTTCTCACATGTAGGTCAAGGACAGAATGTGGCCATCATTAATCATTCAACGCCTAAGCCTAAGGTTTCCCCCAACTAGCCTTTCTGTGGGCTCTTTTTGCCACTCACCCGATACACGGGTTGGTCTGGTATCTCGGTGCCGTGTAGGAGAAAGGAGAGATGTCCTTGTCGACAAAAGACCCGAAACCCAACCGGAAGTTACTAGTAAGCTTCCTCATTTCCTCAGCAAGCTTGGTGCCCAGGCTCCGGATGTTGTCCAAGTCATCCTTCATGGAGAGGGAAAGGTCCATCAGGTAGTACAGGTCTACGGGATAGTCCTCCACCTGGCGCACCTGAAGCTGGAAGGTAGTCTGGTCACCTGTGATGACAGAGAGGTCACCCTCGTTAGAGGCCGTGTGACTTGCTGGGATAAAAGGGCAGATTCTCATTCCAAAGATCTTTCTTCCCACATGGGAGTAGTTATGCGGTAGAACACTTGTTTGACCTCCCCACACAAAAAAATTAAAAGTCTTCTTTGTCTTGGCTGATGGTGCACTACCAAAAAGAAAGGTTTTCTTGGAAGTGAAGAACAGGTGTTGAGAGAAGCCCCAGGTGGTCTTCTCCAAATGCTGGTGTCACTGTGTCTGAGGAACCGTAATGGTATCTGTCTCTCAGCAAAAAAGACCTCTGGGGAACTGTGAACACAGAACATGCCCATGCAAACTGGACTGAATATAGTCCACTAACACGCTCTAGAAAAGTTGTGTAACAGAAAGCAAAGGAATTAACAAGAGGAGTGACCATGAGTGTGAGCTGGGGGCGGGGTGGGGGGTGGGGGTGACAAAGCGGCTAAGCAAGACAGTAACTTGGGGCTGGGAAGACGGCTCCGTGAGTAAGAACATTTGCTCTGCAGACATTACGACCTGGGTTCAAATCCCCAGTACCTACATAAAATGCCAGATGTGGCCTAGCCTGCTTGTGACATCAGTATTGTGAGAGGCAGAGACAGCAGGGTCAAGATCACTGGGCTCTAGCCTAGCTCCAGATGTAGTGACAGACTTGTGTTTCATCTGCGTGTGTGTGTGTGTGTGCGCGCGCGCGCGCGCGCACACACACACACACACACACACACACACCACAGACCCAAGAATAGGAAGGCTTAGGAAGAAGGGTTCCAATGGAAGAGTCTAAAAGAAGGCAGTGGCGGGAGGTGGGGGTTGAAATTACCACAATTTATTAAGTATATGTCTATGAAAGTGTCAAAGAATATACACATATTATGTATAGAACATATATTGTATTGACCACTTTTAAAAAGAGCAAAAAGAGCAAAGACACCAACAAGAAGAGAGAAAGTGATCTGGGTTCTGTAGCAGGGCAGACAGCAGGTGTGGAAAGGGGGAATTAATTAAAGGGAGGCAGTGAGGAGACCTACTAGCTCACCCCCAGAGTTTGGAGAGAAGCCCAGGTTGGGAAAGTCACTGAGGGATAGAAATCCCTAAATCATGTCATCGTTTCTACACACAAATGGCCTAGGACTGACTTCAAAGTTCAGCTCACTTGTCTGCCTCAGCTCACCCGCCTGTCAGGGCTGCCAGGTGTCCTATTCGGCCCGGGGCAGAACTGCTCCCTAGCATCTGAAATTTGGGTTTGTGCTTTGTGTACTCAGAGATGCAAGAGCCAAAGTGCCCTCGCCACCACTCAAGGGGTCCACACTTGGTTGGCCAGGGCCACAGCTCAGAGAAACCCCTTGCATCCTGTGTGGCAGCTGGTCCCCCATAAGCTAAGTCCTGGTCCTTGCTAGACAGAATTCAATCCTCCATGCTTCCTCTCCTCCTCCCAATGGAAATAAGACATACTTCATAAGCGAGACCAGGGTGCAACCTGGACCTAGGTTTATTTGAGTATGAAAACAGTGATGCTCAGATCACCTATTGAAGCTGGGAAGCACTTCCGTGGGACAGCAGGGCTCCAGAATGATAAAAGTTTGCACAAATGAAGTGCGATGTAGTTGGAGTGTCGTGGCTGTTTCTCCTGACTTGTTTTTTTGCACGCACTGTTCCAGCTGCCTCAAGACTGATGTAGTTTGGGTCGCCTGTTGGTGTGAGCCTATTTTTAAAAACAATCATACAGTCTGACTCAGGCAGAAGCATATCCAAGATTTCTCCCCGAATGAATTCCAAACTGCTATAGTGTATCTCTGGCTCCCATCTGGCAGACACAGCAGGTCTTTCCATGGGATGGATGCCTATCATGGTGGGGGAGAAGTGGGGAGTAGGAAAGAACTTGGAGAAGGAAGGTGACCCCCTACTCCACAAGTAGCCCACTTTTGGCCTTTGCACAGGCAGGCAGACCACAGATGGACAGAGCCTCCTCTGTCCAAATCCGTGACTTCCTCACGGGGTCTGGTGTGCCCATCCTTCTGAGTCTCCTACGCCAATTTCTATCCAGAAGGTACTACTACCTTACTGAAGTTTGCCAATAATTAACACATGGAGAAGTGGCTTAGATTCAGGGAAGCTGAGAGGCAGCACCAGGCTTGGAACTGGGAGAGCCGGGTTTGAATCCACACCTGATCACGAAGGGCTCGCTGGCCCCCAGTTCCTTTCAACCTGTGGATTATTCCTGCTTCAGTGAAGAAGACATGAATCATAGTGGGGGTCAAAACCAGTTATGTACGTAAGTATCCATGCTCTCACACAAGGAAATCTTTGGCTCCAATGCTCCAAAAAGTTAAAAATTAAAAGCAATTTTAAATTAAAGCAATTCATATAGGGATTAAAAAAGAGACAGAAAGG
>NC_081428.1:60400734-60458234 GCF_949786415.1 Peromyscus eremicus
TCTCCCAGCTCTGACCTCAGTCAAGCCCATTTTCCATGTTAGCACACCCCACCCACTGGGCTTTTCTGAGCCCACAGCCCACAACACAACCCCAGGAAGACTCACCTGGCCGGAGGCTCACGGCAACCTCCTGTGGCGTCATCTGGATGACGTCAGAGCCCGTGGCACTGGAGCCCTTGCTGCTGAGGGGTAGGCTCCGAAGGACGTGGGTGCTGCTGGCTGGACTCTCGATCTCACCTCCACAGCCATTTCGGATGAGGTTTGCTTTCAAGTCACACCGAGAGGTGACGGACCGTGGATTGCCAAAGTACTGGATGGAGAGACAGGCAAAAGCGGGCAGACATCAGAGTGGGGTCTGAAACTCTGCTCGCCATTTTCACTGTCTGAACGCGGAGACAATGCTAATCCCCATCCAAATGCCGCATGAGGATTAAGAGGACAGACTAAGGCGCTGGTCACCCAGGCCTCTTGTGAACTAATGTTAGCACATAAAATGATTGCTTTCACTGTCGATTTTGGTGATCAAAAAACATTCCTGTCTACACATTCAGCAAGAGGAAGAAATTGGCTGTGTTTGTAGCCTGGAGTAAATAGTGCTTGCTTAGCATGTACAAAAACCTGGGTCAGAGCCCAGCACTGTGTAAAAAGAGAGAGGGAAAGGACAGAGGAAAGAAAAGAAAGGCTACGTGGGAGCCTATGAGCAAACACACAACATCAGCAGTGTGCTCCTAGAAGTCTTTTTCCAGGCAGTGGTGGCGCACGCCTTTAATCCCAGCACTCGGGAGGCAGAGGCAGGCGGATCCCTGTGGGTTTGAGGCCAGCCTGGTCTACAGAGCAAGTTCCAGGACAGCCAAGGGGAGCTAAGGCTACATACACCGAGAAACCCTGTCTCGAAAAACCAAAAACCAGGGCTTCTCTGTGTAGCCCTTGCTGTCCTGGAACTCGTTCTGCAGACCAGAGATTCAGGTGTGCACCCCCATCACACCTGGCACACGTCTTCTACCATAAGAAAATACTCAGGGACTGGAGAGGAGGCTCAGAGGTTAATAGCACTGGCTGCTCTTCCAGAGGACCTGGGTTAGATTCCCAGCACCCACATAGTAGCTCACGACCATCCATTTCCATTTCCAAGAGACCCAACAACCTCACACAGACACACACGCAGGCAAAACACCAATGCACATAAAAGAAATTATAAATGCTGCATTCTCTGATAAGATAATCTTACCATCTGGTAAACCTAAACCATAAGAAAAACACGGCCCATCAGTCGCTTCAAAAGAGTCATCTACCACAAACAGGAGGACTAAGCAGACATTCCCAGGCATGTACGCTATGAAGACAAGGACTGGGGTGGAGCTCAGTGACAGAACACTTGCTTAGCGTGCACATGACCCCTCTGCACAGGTTTGGGGTAGAAGGGGGTGAGAGGTAAGGGGGGGGGTCTAGGGTGGCAGAAAACACAATTTTCTCTGCATTAGGACAAAATAAACAGATGAATAAATATACTTTCATTTTCATCTTTACTGATGTTTATATAGTAAAGAAGTATTGATGACAGTCTCAGTAATATTTTCCAGCACTCAGCGGGCAGAGGACCAGGAGTTCAAGACCAGCCTGAGCTACATACCAAGTCTGAGGCCAACTTGGGCTCCATGAGACTGTCTCAAAAAAACCTGAAAGGAAAAGAAGAGAAGTGTGTGTGTGTGTGTGTGTGTGTGTGTGTGTGTGTGTGTGTGTGTGTGTAGGGGGTGGTGTTGCGGCTGAGAAGGCTGGGAAGGTTGATTCTTAAGTTGAATTTGGGAGAAAGCGATATTAAAATGAGGAAACCTAATAAGGGGCACTAAGAGTTGGAGGCATTAATTTTAAAATGAAAATTCTACTCTGCTATAAACTCTGGCACCTGTGTGGATGATTTCTGGGAACGGGGTCTGGTTTTTTAAATCTGGTTGCTGTTTGTTGTTTGTTCATTTGAAGGCAGGGTCATGTGGCCAGCTGGTTTCAAACTTACCTGTAGCCTAAGATGACCTTGCATTTCTGATCCGCCCACCTCCACCTCCCAAGTGCTAGGGCTGATTTTATAAGGTGCTAGAGATGGAATCCAGGGCTTCATGCTAAGCAGGCGCTCCACCAAATGAGCTACAGTCCCACCAGGAAAAGACTTTTCACGGCAAAGTGGCCCAAGCTGTTCTCCCTTCTGTACTGGGTGGATACCCACACCAGGCCACATAATCCCTGGCTGGCTGGCAGTAAGGCTGCGAAGCTTCAGATGAGTCAGTGTCCCCAGTCTGCTGTGTTAGAAGCCAGACTAGGCACAAGCATAAAAATCTAGTGGGGCACGCCCTCCATCAAGGGTGTGGCTGTTCTAGGACTAATCAATGACTGGAGAATCTTTGCAAACTTTAAGGCTGAAAAGTCAAGAGCTTTAGGCATGGTGGTCCACGTCTATAATCACAGCACTTGGAAGGTGGAAGCACAGGGACAGGTGGATCTCTGTGAGTTCAAGGCCAGACTGGGCTACACAGTGAGACCCTGTCTCAAATCGGGAGAAAGAAAACTCAAGAAGATTTTGAAATTCATTCTTGTTTTAGCCCAAGCTGACCTCAAATTTGTGGCAATTTTCTTGCCTTAGCTTTCTGACTGCTGAGATTGTAGGCATAACCCATCACACCTAACATGCAGTATTTTAAATAAGTCAAGTCAAATGCACTGTTCTAGACCCATGTAGTTACTTTTGTTTCTGGGTTTTATAATAAATGGTATTTCAGATTTTTTTTTTTTTTTTTTTTTTTTTTTTTTTAGATTTATTTATTATGTATACAGTGTTCTGCCTGTATGAGTCCCTGCAGGCCAGAAGAGGGCACCAGATCTCATTACAGATGGTTGTGAGCCACCATGTGGTTGCTGGGAATTGAACTCAGGACCTCTGGAAGAACAGTCAGTGGTTTAACCTCTGAGCCATCTCTCCAGCCCTCAGATTTTTTTTAAAAAAAATAACTTATGTATTTAGCCCCTGGAGAATCGTCACTGTAAAAAAAAAAAAAAAGAAAAAAGAAAAAAGAAAAAAGAAAAAAGAAAAACACCTTGGTGACTATACTCCATGAATATGGAAGGGGATTATATATGTAATTTGGGGCCTAGACTTCAAAACTGAGGCTTCCAAACTGGCCCCCAGGTAGTCACACCTGGTCTTGATAGACCTTCTATGATGGAGGAAAAGGGGAAGGGAGAGTCCACACCTGAGGCCCACAAGCCACTCTGCAGTCCTGAGGTTCTGTGCCAGAGCCTCAAGAGCTGCCTAGAGCTCGAAGGGCCCAGAGATCCCGGCACACTGCTCCCCTAAGAGTTTCTGGACCCCTCCAGCTCTAAAAGCTAATGGCTGGACAGTTCCAACTGTGAAGTGCATCCGTCTGGACCAGTCCATCTCAGAGACGTACCACCAGCAGGCATGCGCATCTCCTCTCAATCCTTCCCATGGTTCTAACCACCTTACACTCTGCCAAACGCCAGGTCAGAGCCAGTCTGTCCACCCTCCAGAGTCCTCATCTCAGGAAGAGTCCCCTTATAGACCACAATGAATCCAGAATGCCACTTGGACCAAACTGAGAGCTCTTCTTAGCACCATCCATCCATATCACTTGCATGGTGACTGTTCCCCTTTCCCAGATCAGCTGCTCGCTTTGGGACGGGCCCAGTGGTATCCCTAATGTGCTCGATGGTCTTTGAGATACCTTTACCTATGTGTCAAACCCTGTCACTTGCCAGGCAGTGGTGGCGCACGCCTTTAATCCCAGCACTTGGGAGGCAGAGGCAGGCGGATCTCCGTGTGTTTGAAGCCAGCCTGGTCTACAAGGCAAGTTCCAGGACAGCCAGAGCTGTTACACAGAGAAACCTTGTTTTGAGGAAAAAAACAAAAAACAAAAAAACCTTGTCGTTGTCTCGGAAGAACCAGTGCCACAGACCCATCAGCTGAGACAATACCAGGAATGGCACGTCTATAGAACTTTTGGATGAGAGGCAGGTAGGATGGCCCTAAAAATGGACCATCTTTCTGACACGGTCCAGGTATACTTAGCTAATTTCTTCCCTGTGGCCTAATGAAGGGACAGAGTGTTGAAACCCCAGCAGGGAGCTGAACCCCTATGCCTAAGATCTCTGCTATCTCGAGCTCCTTCCTAGTTATTTAAGTTCTGCACAGGACAGAGGGCTATTTAAAGAGAGGAAAGCAAGAGCCACAGAGACCAGAGGCTGCTCTGAGCTCCATGACCTTCCAGGTGTGAAAAACGATATAAACCAAGAAAATGTCCCAATAGACATTCATCTCTGTGAATAAAGATACATCAAATTATAAAGCCTTTTAAATTTTATTTTTGGTTACATGCACGCGCACGTGTGTGTGTGTGTGTGTGTGTGTGTGTGTGTGTGTGTGTGTGTGTGTGTGTTGCACTTGAGGGGGGGGGAGCTGAGGATATACACATGTAAGAAAAGGTGCCAACAGAGTTCAGATCTCCTGAAACTGGAGTTACAGGAAATGGTGGGCCGCCTGATGTTGGTGGGAACTGAACTCAAGACACTCTACAAGAAGACTTAATATGCCCTAACCTCTGAGCCATCTTGAAACCAATTAGAAAACCTTATGAAAGAGACTCATGATGGGGAAGGTATTACTCACAGCACTGGATGTCTGACGTCTCAGGAGCTTCGGACCACAGAGACCTCACACCCAGTCCTCTGCCAGGTGCTGGACACATCCCATTCCAAAGTGAATGAGTGGCCTACTGCCCATCCCTCTTCTACCGATGAGGAATCAAAGATCTGCATGTCTCAGTCACCCAAGAACTTTGAGTTCATCTCATCCCCTGACATCTGGGCCCAAGTTCATTGCTCTCTGTATCCAAGGCCACTGCAGAATTCTGCAGCAGGAAAATGGCCAAGCTCAGACTCCATGCTTCTCAACACAGTGATGCTTTGTAGCCCCAAACGCAAAGATCTTCCCACCACCCATCAGCCTTGAAGGAGAAACCCCCTTCTTGATAAGGACAGAGAGGTACACACCACTAAGGAACGAGGAAAGGACTCATCTCAAGACAGAAAAAGAGAAAACTAGTTCAAGGTGGGGTTCCAGTGGCCATGGCAGGGCTACTGCAGCTGCTCACTGTTTCAGACATGAACAAGCACCACGTGAACCAGGATCCCACACGGAAACACCCTGATCAAAGTCTCCTATGGACTCCCCAAGGGCCCATGTCACAGACAAGTGATCGACAGCGGTAACAGAATAGAAATGAGAACCCAAGTCCTACCCGATAGCTTTATACCGTGCTAATGATCCAAGAAAGGAAAGGGAGGTGTTCCCAACCTGAACTTGTGAGTCACCACGCCAGCCTCTCCGCCCTCCGTCACCTGCCACGTCACGCTGAAGGTGCTATTTGCTGCTGCTGCCAACCCCTTCTTCCCTGCACATTCCACTAATCAAATCCCTTTTCCCAGCGGTCCAGGCCAGTGCTCAGGACAGCTCCAGAGGCTGGCATCAAGGCCGGAGTGCACAGGCCCTTCTGTCTGTGCCAGGCCATCCTCGCACTATTTCAAAAACACTCCTATCTATCGCGGCTAAGGGGCGATGCGGTGGTCGTTTGGAGGAAGGATGGGTGGGTTTGGTTCTGGAACAGTCAGAGAGACTGAGAAACTGCAGCCCTAGAAAAGAAGAACATCGGAGGAAGAGAGCCTCGTGGGTCCAAGCACAGGGTTGAAAAGGGAAGAAGTACAATGGCCAGCAGGCGAGTGTGCTGAGGGCGAACAGGGCCCGGGGAAGCTGGCTGCTCTCTGTGGCTGGCCTTGCTCACTGGATACAGCAGGGCCAGAGCCTCTGACCAGCGCAAGCTGCACTCCAGCTTGGCAGGCCCTCATGCACCGAGGGGGAGTGGGGGGGTGGGGTGGTAACTGATGACAAACCAGAATGTGTGGTGGTATGCCAGAAACTCACTGCCATGCAGGCTTCCTGCCTCGGGGCAGGGGAAGTCGGGGGATTGGTGCTGCTGGTGGTGGTGGTGGAGAAATTGCTGTGCCAGCTTTCAACCGGCTCATTTAATTCAGTGCACAAATATTTATGAGGCATCCGCAGTAGACCAAGATGACTCTGCTCCCTTAGCCCAGCACAGAGAGAGTCTTTTAATGAACGTACATTTCATTGTGAGTTGGCCAAACACCGGTTTTGGAAGGTTTTTTTGTTTGTTTTTATCTTTGTTTTCTTTTGGTGTGTGTGTGTGTGTGTGTGTGTGTGTGTGTGTGTGTGTGTGTACTTCATTTCTTTTCTAGCTTAAGAAAAAAAAAAGATTCTGGTTTCTCTACCTTTCCTGCCACCATCATGTCTCAGAATGTTCCTCTTGCTTCCTGGCTTCCTACCTGTCTCCCTCAAGCTTTGACCTCCCTCCTATCCTATCCACAGCCACCAAGGCCAAGGGCACCTCCCCCAGCTGGGGCCACACCCATCTTCTTCCTCTTCTGACCTCTTCCCGCCCATGCAATTCACTGCCCTCCCACAGGACGTCAGAGCCACAGTGGCAGCCTTGCCTAGCTTGGTGCTTCTCCTTCTAGAATTCCCAGCATCCTGGTACTGTCCATGATCACATCACCTCACTGAATCTTAACAGTCACACCTTTGCAACCTACCCATGCTCCCCAGATCTGAGTGCGAGCTTTGACTCCCTTTGTCCTCCGTACCCTCCCGAACTTGTCTTCAGACCTCCTGGGACCATGGCCTCCTCAGCCTGTCCTCTTGCAGGCTACACTGGCCTGCCCGCCCAGGACATAGACCACTAGGTCACCCAACTCCCTCTCCCTTGGTTTCTGGCACCCAGCTGCACTATCTCCTCATTCTTATGGTAGCCAGGTGTAGTGGGGACTCTGAGACAGTGGAGGGAATGTGGGCTGCCCCCAGCCTGCTCCCAAAGTGTCCACTCTCATTCTTGGCTGAAGGAAGAGCAAAATTTACAGTTCAAGTGATGGATGCTGGGTGGTGGTGGTGGCAGCGACACACGCCTTTAGTCCCAGCAAGTGGGAGGCAGAGACAGGTGGACCTCTGTGAGTTCAAGGCTATCCTGGTCTACAGAGTCAGTTCCAGGACAGCCAGGGCTACACAGAGCAACCCTGTCTCAAAAATTAAAAAAAAAAAAGACAAAATTATCACTGCAGATAATAAACTGATGGCATTTGCTGTGTGACCTTGCTGGGCAGGACCAAAGGTGTAAGTGTTCTAAGAGGATCGGGGTATGCCATGAGGACAGAGGCAGGGCCATGGACAGGGTAAGACAGAGCGCGGCTTGCACACCACTCTCTCAGTAGGAAAGGGTCTGGAGAGCCTGGTGCTAAAGGCAGAGAGAGTAAGGCTGAAGCCTCCCGCCACCACGGGAAGCAATGCAAACAGGGCCATGCTGCAGAGGCGGGCAGAGAACCCTCAAGAAGCACTAAGGGAGACAAGCCATGGGCTGCCTCCAGCTCAGTTCCTTCGGAAGAACACAGTGGCAGGGAAACGGACATGAGGCCACAGCTAGGGTCAAATGCAGAGACGGGGTCCCCTAGCAGAGGGTTCCTGGGAGATGAGGCTGGTGGTGACAGGATAAACTCTGCACACACCTGCGATCCCGGCATGTATAGCTGAGGAAGGGGGACCCTGAGTTCAAGGGCAGTCGGAGTTACAGATTAAGATCCCGTCTGCAAAACAAATTAAAACGCCTCTCTGGCTAACTCTGGCTAGGATCCACTGGGTACCAGCCCTGAGTATGCTCATGTGTCACATGCTCCTGGCAGAGAGACCTTGCTCCTCTAGCAGCATCCCAGAATGTGGCTCAGAAGGCACAAGCTGTACTCCGCCTTGCTAAGACACAAGTTAGATCAAAACCATTCCCGAATTTGCCAGCCCTAGCATCCCAAAACACAAGTTAGATCAAAACCATTCCCGAATTTGCCAGCCCTAGCATCCCAAAACACAACCAATGCCCCAGGGACGCCTCACCCCGGAGTTGGGAAGCTGCATTCCAGTGCAGCCAAGAATGAGGCTCTGTGCAAGCAGAGAGGGTACCCAGTGGGCTAGCTAGGGACCCAGAGTGTAGACTAGACCAACAATGTGTCACTTAGAATGATTGACTCACTGTCAGTATGTGGTCAGGCTTTTGGAAGTATTGTATAAGAAAGAAAGAATAAAAAAGAGACCCTGGTTCCCAGAACCCACCACACATTTCATCAGAATATGCTCATAGGCAACAACAGCCATTTACCGGCTGACCCATTCAGCCATTTGGGAGGTTTGTAGTGGGTAGCCATTCCAACCTTGATCTGGAAATTCCAACCCCCATTAAGGCTTCGGTAACTGTCACGCCTGCAAGGCGGGGCCAAGGGAGGCGCCTGGAGACCGAGATCTAGACGCTCTGTCTCTTGGTTCCTGGACCCTGGACGCTGGAGGTAGACTGAGCAGAGTTCTCCAGAGAACACCGCCAGACTGCGCCACGCCTTTCCTAAACCCTGCAACCTACCTATCCCTTTATTTGTAAGTTACGCCACTAAATAAACCTCCCTTTTAACTACATGGAGTGGCCTTAATAATTTCACCAATAGAGGTTCAGTTCATTAGAAGCCCTCCTGGTCATAACCTCATATAAGGCTAGTTTTTCCAGAAATTAACAGTAGCTGTGTGGGGCAATGAAATACCTCACACCTGAAAACCCCAGCATTAAGAAGGCAGATGGCTGAATTTGAGGATAGCCTGAGCTACATTGTAAGCTACTATATAAACAAACAAGCAAACAGACTGTGGTGATACACCTGCAATCCTAAGGCTTAGGAGGTAGACACAGGAACATCAGAAGTTCAAAGTCATCCTAAGATACACAGCAAGTCAAGGCCAGCCTGGGCTACAAAAGGCCCTGACTCAGACCAAGAGTAAATCATGGCAAAGCTGGGATTTAAACGTTTGCCTAACTCCATGTCTGTTTAGCAAGCCTCTTTCGTTAAATATGAATTCCTGTTCCAACCTTGGGAAGACACTGAGTATGGATTAGACAAAAAGATGATTATTTCATTGGCCACAGGCAGGAACACACATTAACCCAGTAAGAGGGGATAAGTATGGGAAAAGGTTATAATATAGAGGTACTGGGAGACACAAAGGCAAAGAACAGGGCAGGACCTGAACGCTGCATGTAACAACAAACAGCCATCCAACGAAATCCTTCAACTGATACCTACTGAGGAAATACTACTGGCAAGGACCATTGTCAGTGAGAAGGATAGATAACAGCAATGCGCAAATTAAACCCATGCTCTACGTTTCCAGTGGAGGGAGTTCCCTTTCTCACATCAGATGGACCGATGAATGGGCAGTTGTGTAGATGGATGGACAGAGAGACAGGTCTATCATGGAAAGTCTTCCCAGAGTAGACAAGGCTTGAACTGACCCTTAAACAGAAGCTGAAAGCAAAGGGAAGGAGGGGCACCCGGGGAGGCCCCCAAGGAGAGGTAGCAGCATGGGGCATTATGCTGGGCTTTACCAAGTGACATTCGGGAGTCTCAGCAGTTCCCCTCGGTGACAGAAGCGTTGAGGGTGGACCAGGGACAGCAGTGAGCCGGAAGCAAGTACCTGAGGACCTGGATCTGGCTTGGAGGTCAGAGAGAACTAAAAATGGTTCCAGAGAAGGTTCATAACAAAGGTACTACAAACAGGACAAGTCGGTTCCACACGGGTCCCTTTCTCGGAGTAACTTGTTTAGTTACGGGTTCCTACCACACGGAGGTCGCTGAGTCCATGTGCTAAGAGGCACCGTCATCTAGGGGACCTGAGGTTCAGAAGCGAGGCTGGCAAATCCCAGCCCAGTTCCGACACGTGTGTGTGGCTTTGAAGGAGTTGCCCCACCTCTCTGGGACTCAGAACATCATCAATAAAACAAGTGTATTAGTACCTCCAGAAGCTATCTCCTGGACCTCCCACACACCAAGCACCACGCCGCACGGACTGAGCCAGCCCAAACTACAAGTCTGCCTCCTGTTACTCACAAAGGGAGAGTTTGTGCTCCACAGTTCTAACAACAGTTTAGAGAAGTGACCTGGAAACTTCCTTCAAGACAAGAAGCTGCAATCCCAGCACCCCGGAGGCAGAGGTAGGTGGATCTCTGTGGGTTCAGACCAACCCAAGCTACACAGTGAAACCCTGTCTCAAAAAAAAAAAAAAAAAAAAAGAAAAAAAAAAAGAAAAAAAAGAAAGAAAGAAAGAAAAAGAAAAAGAAAAAGAAAAAGAAAGAGCAGCTTAGAAATTGAGCATTTTGGCCCGGTGGTGGTGGTGGTGGTGGTGGTGGTGGTGGTGGTGGTGGTGGCACACGCCTTTAATCCCAGCACTCGGAGACAGATCTCTGTGAGTTCGAGACCAGCCTGGTCTACAAAATGAGTTTTAGGACAGAAAAAAAACTGTCTTAAAAAAAAGAAATTGTTCATTTCCCCTAAACACTAGGTTTAGAGCCCAGGACAAATATTAAAATTTTACAATGAGACTATTATAGTGCTTAATTCATGCAAAACATTGTTCAAAGAACGTGTTCCTCATGAACCAAGATGTAAGGTGATGTGTACTTTATGCCTCCCTCTATTGACATCATTTGTGCCAAAGTGGCAGCGATTCTGGTGCTAAATATACTCTGGTGCATATGATGTCATTGTCCTAGTGACCAAGTATCGTGTTTGCGTTTGTAAGGCACTAAATGCAGGAAGGGAGGGAGGGAGGGAGGGAGGGAGGGAGGGAGGGAGGGAGGAGGGAAGGAGAGAGGGAGGGAAAAAACTGGTGTTGTGGTTTGAATAGAAACGGCTCCCATAGGCTCAAATATTTGAATACTTGGTCATAAGGGAATGGTACTACTTGAGAGGGATTAGGAGGTGTGGCCTTGTTGGAATGGGTGTGGCCTTGTTGGAGGAAGTGTGTCATTGGGGACGGGCTTTGGGTTTCAAATGCTCAAACCAGGCCCAGTGGCTCTTTCTCTTCCTGTCAATCCAGATGTAAAACCCCCAGCTCCTCTCTAGCACCATGATGCCTGTGTGTTACCATGCTTCCCTGCAGCTAGTAATGGACTAAATCTCTGATACTATAAACACGCCCCAGTTAAATGCTTTCTTTTATAAGAAAGACACTGTGGTCGTGGCATCTCTTGACAGCAACAGAACACTAAGACAACTGGCCTACCTAATATTGGCATTGCTTTGTGATAATAATATATCTAACATCACCCAAGCATATTCCTTCCTATATGACTTAAAGAAATGGTGCTGGGCATCACACTGTTGGGGGATATTTGATCACACTGTGAACCTCAAGTTTGCATTTACATTAATTAAATAAAATTAACCTTGGGTCAAGAGGCTGAGAGAGCAACTAGTTGACAGAAAGTAATCATAGAGCATCAGAGGTTATCTGGAAGAGATAGAGAGACACACTGGAAGTAGTAGGGAGGGATTTGGAGTGGCACATCTTGTTTGTTCATTTGGTGGATTGGAGGGAGGGGCCTTTTCAGAGACGCCAACAAGGAGAGACGGTCAGCTAGTTGCTACTCAACCTCTCTGAGCTAGCAGGTGTTCACCCCAGCCTTTGAATCTCAAGTCTTATTTATAAATAGAACACTAGAGATTTAGTTAAAGCTATCTTTAGTAGCAGCAGCAGAGCCGGTGCCTTTGGGAACAGAATTCATGCCAGGCTGCAGCAGGCGGGTAAGTGAGGAGTCATAGTTGCTAGCTGAAATAGCAGGAGATTAAGGCACAGCCACTGTGCTGAAGAGAAAATCACACCATATTTTAATCCCAGCCCTTGGGAGGCTGAGGCAAAGGGATCTCTGTGAGTTCCAGGATAGCCTGGTCTACACAGAGTTTTCCAGGTGAGCCAGGGTTACATAGTGAGACTCTGTCTCGAAAAAAAAAAAAAAAAGAAAAAAAAAAATGACAGTCTTGTTGTCATTTTGACTTTCTAAAATAAGATTTACTTTCTATTTCTTTTAAAGATTTATTTATTTATTATATACAGTGTTCCGCCTGCATGTATCCCTACAGGCCCAAAGAGGGAACCAGATCTCATTACAGATGGTTTTCAGCCACCATGTGGTTGCTGGGAATTGAACTCACAACCTTTGGAAGAACAGCCAGTGCTCTTAACTGCTGAGCCATCTCTCCAGCCCGATTTACTTTCTAATTTTTGTTTGTTTGTTTGTTTTTGTTTTTGTTTTTGTTTTTCGAGACAAGGTTTCTCTGTGTAGCTTTGTGCCTTTCCTGGAACTCACTTGGTAGCCCAGGCTGGCCTCGAACTCACAGAGATCCGCCTGCCTCTGCCTCCCAAGTGCTGGGATTAAAGGCGTGCACCGCCGCCCCCCGGCTTACTTTCTAATTTTAATTATGTGTTATGTGTGTGTCTGTGTGTGTGGGTATGTGTACATGTGAGCACAGGTATCCTCAAAGCACAGAGGAGGGTGTCAGATTCCCTGCAGCTGGAGTTACAGGTGGTTGTTGCTAGCTCCCATGGGTATGGGTCCTGGGAACCAAATTTGGGTCCTCTGCAAAAGCAGTGTGTGTTCCTAACTGCTGAGCCATTTCTCAAGCCCTTGTTTTGCTCTTGACATAGGGTCCTGCCGTGTAGCCCAGGTTGGCCTCTAACCTAAGGTCCTCCTGCCTAAGCCTCCTAAGTGCTAAGATCACAGGCATGCGTCATCACACCTGGCTATATCCATCTTTTAACTAAAATCATTCCATGGAGGTTAATTATCTAATAAGCATCTGTAAGTCAAGAATCAAAACTATCCTGGGCAGCCTTGGGCCCTTTAAGATCTATTTACCCGTAGTACTCAATCCAACTTCAAAACAAACTTCATCGCTAATCGTGGCGGACTCTGGGCTCCACCTATCCTAAAACTAAGGATGCTGTAGCATCAAAAATCTATGGCAGAGCAGGGGATACAGCGCAGTTGGTGGAGCGTTGGCCTAACGCGGACTAGGTCCTGGTTTCAACACACACACACACACACACACACACACACACACACACACACACACACAGCACCACATCGACCAAGGGCGGCGGCACAGCCTGTAGTCCCAGCACTCAGTAAACGGAAGTAGGAGGATCAGAAGTCCACAGCCATCCTCACCTCCATGGGGAGCTTGAGGCCAACCTGGGCTAGAGACCCTGTCTCTGTTTCTTTTCCTGGTGCTGTGAGGAAAGACTCTAATAAAAGCAATTTAGGGGAGAAAGGGCTTACTCTAGCTCACAGTTCTGGGAACAGTCCATCACAGTTCTAGGGTGCCATGCATCAGGTGAGGAAGTCTCAGCAGCAGGGGCTTGAGGCAGCTGATCACATGACACTCACAATCACAAAGCAGAGACTGATCCAAGTATGCTCTCACTCATCTCCCCTTCTCAAGTTACACATACAGTCCAGGATCCCAGGCAGGGAATGGCTCCAACCACAGAGGGTGGGTCTTCTTCACTCAATTAATGTCATCGATTGAACTCCCCAGAGGCATGCCCAGAGACCCTGCTCTCAGGTGATCCTAGGCTCTACCAACTTAACAATTAAGACCAACTATCCCAGACCCTACAAAAGAAAAGAGGAACCCTACAGGGCTGGAGAGATGGCTCAGCCAGTAAGAGCATTCTACTCAGAGTCCCAGAACCATTGGGCAGCTCTGGCCTCTGCACTCACATGAACAAACCCACACACATACACATAGTAAATAAATAAACAAATAAATAAATAAATAAATAAATAAATAAATAAATAAATAAATGAATGAATGAATAAATAAGGGCTGGGCATGGTAGCACATGTCTTTAATTACCATCACTTGGCAGAGGCAGAGTTCTGTGAGTTTAAGGCCAGCCCAGTCTACATAGTGAGTTCCAGAATAGTCAGTCAGAGCTACATAGTGAGACCCTGTCTCTAACTAAAAATTTGAAAAGAAAAATAAATTAATAAATGAAAGTAAAGAAAAAGAAAACCTATGAAAGAGATCCCCAGCTTTGTGGCAGAGCCTGCCAGATGCTACCACCAATGTGAGCAGCAAATGTACATCTGACTTCCTTTTGTTCTGTGACTACAAAAGTCATTTAACTTGTCCATCGTAGAATGTACTGGAATCCTTTTTCCTAGGCCACAGTGGCTCAGCATAAACTTTTTTTTTAACTTCCTTTAAATGCAGAGTCGTTACTTTACATTATGGTATTTATAGACACCACTAGCCCAAGGCCTGAGTTGTTACACAAGAAACTCACTTTCCAAGCTCAGCTCTTCCTCAAAATGCTCGCCCAAAGATCAGGAGCCTACAGCAGAGTCCTCACTGGTTCCCACGTCAAAGAAAACACAATCTGGTTTCTCCGATTAACATTCAACACTACAAAGGGACCAAAACCACCAGAACCTGTGGGCTGGGGATTTAGCTCAGTGGTGGATCAGGTAGGCCCTGAACTCAATCCCCGATAAAGAAAACCAAAGTAAAGTGTGACGTAGTGAGCAACCCTGTCTACCGAGGCTAGAACATTGCTCAACGCTAACGCACTTGCCTAGGTACACAAGGCCTTCGGTTTCAGCACCACACGCAAACAAAATGAGAAAGAAAGAACCCAGAAAAGGAAGCTTTGAGATGGGCCTGCTGGCACAGGATATAATCTCAGGTTAGGAGAAGGGGAGGTTAGGAGGAATGCAAACTCAAGGCCAGAGAGCCAATTCAGAGCCAGCCCAGGCAACTTAATGAGACTGTCTCAACAACAACAAAACCCTGGAGAGGTGAGGTAGTGGGGGCTGAAGATCTAATTCTGCAGTAGAACTCTTGTAGGCAAATATCTAGAACAAGTCAGAGACATGGGAATGAGCCAGCACCTGCTCAGCATCTGAGGTCCATTTGTGTGCTGTGGGTCCCCCCCCCCTTTTCTCCCTCCCCATCACACATACCTCTTTGGAGCACCAAGCACATTCGGGGTGAATTGACAGACATTCTTCACACGAGGCGGCACTTCCGCTAGTGCATATGTTGAGCCCTTCAAAGCAAGATGAAGATACACCCATTAGTTTCCGGCCAGAAACATCATTAACGGGTCTGGAGAGATGGCTTAGTGATTAAGAGCACTGGCTGCTCTCCCAGAGGACCAGAGTTCGGTTCCCAGTACCCATATCAGGTGGGGAATTGGATGCCCTCTCCTGGCCTTTGTGCATACACACACTAATAATAATTAATAATAATAAAGCCGGGGAAGTGGTGGCGCACGCCTTTAATCCCTGCACTCGGGAGGCAGAGCCAGGCGGATCTCTGTGAGTTCGAGGCCAGCCTGGTCTACAGAGTGAGTTCCAGGACAGGCTCCAAAGCTACACAGAGAAACCCTGTCTCGAAAAACAAAACAAAACAAAAACAACAACAACATAATAATAATAGTAATAATAATAATACATCACTAATGAAGTCTGAGTCCCTAGGAGAGGGACAGGATGGGAGTCACCACTTAACAGGTGTGAGGCGGTAGAGGACTTTACAATTTTAATTCAGCACACATTCCTGATTATTAAAAAAAAGTTGGAAGCTAATATTAGAAGGAAACTTCAGAGGCAGACCAGCCTTCCCTCTTCCGTCCCACACATCTGGGGGAGAGGTCTCGACCGTGGCAGTGAGATTAAATCTGCTGCTCTCTCCCCTCCCTCCTCTGCTGCACCAACAGCACAGGAGTCCTTGGTGGAGTTGACCATGCCCGTCTTTCCCTTCCTCCCAGCAACGCACAGATGGCCTCGGGCCAAGAGCGGAGCTTGTGTGCGGCTCCGGAATTTGTCTCTGAATGAGAATGACCTAATTAGTCGCTAACAGACCCATCGGCGGCCTGGTCACTGCTTTGTAAAGAGGACAGGGAAGTGCACACCGGATGGAGGAAGAAGGTTCGAGGCTTTTCTTGGGTTTTGCTGACTTTTTTTTTTAATCTCTGACCCCGGCTCCCTATCCTCTTCCCTCAGCCTCCCAACCGCTATGATCGCAAGACTGTGTCGACACGCCTGACAAACAGTTCAGCTCTTAAGGGAGGAAAAGAAAATAAAATTAAACAGAGAATGGTGAAGGAAACACAAGGAAATAGGGGAGTGTTCGCAAGTCCCACTAAACATCATAAACATAGTTATAGAGAGAGACCCACACGACAGCTCAGTCGGTGGGTAAAGTCACCTGCCGGGCACAATGACCGAAATTCAATCTCTGGAATCCACGTACAGGGAGGGACGAGAGAGCCAACCCCGAAGTTGTCCTCTGACCTCCACATACACACGGCAGCATGCTCGCACACATGAACACACACAAAAGTAAATAAAAAATTAAAAAAAACTAATATTGTAAATAATCGGTACAGTTCTATACACTGACAGCAAGCTATCTGAAAAATAAAGAACACGATTCCATATACAACATCAAAACACAAGCCAACAACTCAGAAATAAATTTCAATAACGAAGGGGATTTCCAATCTAAAAAGAAGAAGAAGAAGAAATAAAGAAAGAAAAGAGGAGAGAGGGGCCAGAGGGAAGGCTCGGCAGTTAAGAGCAACGGCTGCTCTTGAAGAGGACCCGGCAGCCCACAACCATCCGTAATTCCACGTTTAGAAATCCAGTGCCACCTTCTGATCTCTGCAGGAACCAGGCACACAAATGGTACGTGTACGGACATGCAGCAAAACAGTCATACACGTTAAATAGGCTTTAAAAAATTGAGTGACACCGGGCAGTGATTCCAGCACTCGGGAGGCAGAGGTGGGTGAATCTCTGAGTTCAAGGCCAGCCTGGTCTACAGAGTGAGTTCCAGGACAGCCAGGGCTACACAGAGAAACCCTGTCTTGGGAGAATTTAAAAAAAAAAAAAAAATGGAGTGGCATGTGTTATACAATATTATTTTAATTAGGCAAAGATGTGTTACATTCATTTTTGCTGCAGAATATTTCTTTAACTATGTAAAGGTGTGTAGTGGGTAGCTGTTCTAGCTTTGACCTTAAAACACTGCCCCTAGTGTGACAGCAGGTAACTGCCACACCCGCCTATGACCTGCCCCTGGGGCGTGGCTGAGAGGGAACCCCTTAAGACTCGAAGTGTGTACGTGCTGGCCCCTTCTGGATACCTCATGGTCCTGGAAGCTGGATGGGAGACCAAACCAGAGTTGTCCGCTGAATAGTATCTCATCTCTCCCAGATCCTGTAACCAACCCCTATTGGCTGTAAGTTACCCCAGAAATAAATCTCTCTTGATTACCAGATAAATTACGTGGAATTACCTCATTAATTACAGTTATAAAGGTGTGTTACTTTTACTTTTGTTTATGCTGTATTTGATAATTATGTAAAGATGTGTTGCATTTGTCTCACTCTGCCTGCCTAAGGCACCTGATTGGTCTAATAAAGAGCTGAACAGCCAATAGCTAGGCAGAGAAAGGGCAGAAGGGGATGTCAGGGAGAAATAAATAGGAGAAGTCCAGGCTCCAGAGGAACAAGAGAAAGAGGAGGAGAGAATGAGGGAGACGCCCAGAGTCAGAAGCCAGGCAGCCAGTGAGAAGCAGTGAAAGTAAAATATACATACAGAAGGGAAAAAAAGTAAAAAGCCTCAAGGCAAAAGGCAGATAAAGAGAAAGAGGTTAAGTTAAAAGAACCAGCCAGAAAAGAGCTAAGCTAAGGTCAAGCATTCAAAACTAATAATAAGTCACCATGTGTCATGATTTGGGGGCTGGCTGATAGCCCAAAAGAAAAACCCTAGTACACACATGTACATGGGTTGGAAGAATGAATAATTGTTTATAGTTTTTTTTTTTTTTAATTTTATGTGCATTGATGTGAAAGTGTCAGATTCCCTGGAACTGGAGTTACAGACAGTTGTGAGCTGCCATGTGGTTGCTGGGAATTGAACCCAGGTCCTCTGGAAGAACAGCTCATGCTCTTAACCACTTAGCCATCTTTCCAGACCCTGAATAATTGTTTAAAAGACATATACTACCCAAAGGGACCTACAGAGTCATGCAGTTCCTATCCAAGTCCTATGCATTTTCCATTAAAATTGTTTTAAGAAATCCTAAAATTTATCTCAAAGAGGCGAAGCAGTCTTGAACAAAAAGAACAAAAGCTGGAGGTCCATACTCCCCAGCTTCAAATATACTACCACTCTACACTAACCAAAATGTCAGTGGGGAGGAGATGGAGACGCGGCTCCCATTGTCATCCTCAGCAACTGGAGCTCCCTAATCTTTTAGGGCCTTGACTTGGGCCAACCCAGCATTCATGCCTTCAACACTGGAAAGAATTTCAGGACTAGCCAGTTTATCAAGCAGAGTTGGGAGATTTTTATTGAAGATACTTTAATATAAGCTTAAGAAGAAAGACACACCCAAGTATAAGTATGGACTCCTCGACTGTGAGTAAGCTATAAATTGTCTTAGCATTACCAATATAGATCATTTTGGTGTCTCTCAAGGTACTTCAAGAAGTTATTGGGGGCTGGAGAGATGACTCAGCAGTTAAGAGCACTGACTGCTCTTCCAGAGGACTCGGGTTCAATTCCCAGCACCCACATGGCAGCTCACAACTGTCTGTAACTCCAAAATCTGACACCCCTCAACACAAGCATGCATGCAGACAAAACACCAAGGCAACATAAAAGAAATAAAAATAAATTATGAAAAAGAGGTTACTGAAAAGACCTTTTTTTTTTTTTTTTTTTTTGTATATGAGTGTCTTGCCTGCATGGATGGATGTGCACAGCATCCATGCCTGAGGGTGTCAGATCCCCTGGAACAAGAGTTACAGATAGTCGTTAGCCTCCATGTGGGTACTAGGACCTGAAACCTGGGTCCTCTGGAAGAGTCACAAATGCTCTTAATCACTACGCCATTGTCTCTCCAGCCCCTCTTTGTCTCTTAAATGAGAGATGCCTCTGGCGGGATCATAATCTGATAAAGGAAAACCAGAAGCCCCTAGTGTTGCACAAGGGTTTTAGAGGAAGTCCTTTCTCTGCAAATGGGGTTTCTGGTGAGATGCCTAGAAGACTGCAGGTTTGCAGATGGGAAGAGGAAAGCCTTAAGCAGCTGGTAATTGTTCTTGCTTTCCTGTGGCTTCAACCAGATTCCTGAGTGAGGGGCGCCCATCCTCCTCATGTTCCCAGAATTTTCCCTGCCTGTTTCATCCTGCCTCAAAACCAGCTCCACCTCTGCCCCTGCCCCACCCCACCCCCAAAAAAATAAAAAAGCAGATACACAGAGCAATGGAACAAAACAGAGCCCATAAAGTAAAACCTCATATTTATGGTCCACAGATTTCCAGCAATGGCGCTAACAACCACAATAAAAGCTTAGTGTCTCCAGTAAGCAGTGTGGAGACAAGTGGCCACCCATGCACAACAGGATGAAACTATACCCTTAACTCACCCCACATGCAAAAGGCAACTCAACACGGATTATAGACTCAGTGCTAGGATGTAGCTCAGCTCAGTGCTTGCCTGGTGTGCAGCAAGTTATGGGCTCCATCAACACTTCCTACGCCAGGTGAGGTGGTGCACACAGGTGCACCCAGTACTGGGGAAGAGGGAGCAAGAAGGTCAAAAGGTCAAGGTTATCCTCATCTATGCAAGTCCAAAGCTGACCTGAACTATGTAAGACCCCACCTCTCCAGGGGATGGAGAGATGAATCAGCAGTTAAAAGTTCATACTGCTCCTGCTAAAGACCCTCTTTGGTTCCCAGAACCCAGGCTGGGCAGCTCACAATCACCTATAACCTCAGCTCTAAGGAATGTGATGTCTCTGGCCTCTGAAGGCACATGCACTGAGGTGCCCATACCCGCACACATAAATATACAATTTTGTTTTATTTTTACTTTATTTTTATTTTTGCTGGGCAGGAAGGCACATGCCTTTAATCCCAACATTTGGGAGGTAGAGTCAGGCTAAATAGTGAGAACCTGCCTCAATTTTTTTTTTTAATTTAAAAATATATATAATCAATGATAAGGAAAATTTAGTCTGTACATATAATGAAATGCTAAGTTTTTAAAAGTGAAATCCAGTCATCGAAAGATAGATATTGCTGCACGCAGCAAGCTCATGGATTGTTAGTCAAAGGTACCAATTGTAGATGGGGTGAACACGTTCTAGAGACCTACTGTACAGGATGGTGACTACAGGCAGAATAATACACTGTGCGCTTGTAAACGGATAAGAAACATTTTTTTCAGGATTTATTTATTTTTTCAAATGTGCTTCCATGTCTATATACACCACATGTGTGCATCACTCATGGAAGCCAAAAGAGGGCGCCAGATTCCCCGGAACTGGAGCAACAGATGGCTGCATGTGGGTTCTGGGAACCAATTCTGAGTCCTCTGCAAGAGTAGCGAGTGCTCTTCACCACCGAGCCATCTCTTCAGCCCCAAAAGAGTCAGTCATAAATGCTCTTCTCTCTCTCTCTTTCCCTCTCTCTCTCTCTCTCTCTCTCTCTCTCTCTCTCTCTCTCTCTCTCTCTCTCTCTCTCACACACACACACACACACACACACACACACGAATAAGCAACTCTTTAGCTTGTGGTGTCATTTCATACTGTACATATACATTAAAACATCACTGTATAATGTAATCCATACTTTTTCTTTCCGATATTTGTCAATCATACCTCCAGCTGAACTGGAAAAACAAGGGAAACTGTAAAGAGTAAAAGAGAAGTATCAGAAGTATCAAAATAGAAGGGGAAAGGAACCCCAGCACTTCCCTAATTTATGGTTTTAACATTCTGCTTCTCCTCGGCCACCTGCTGCAAAAACCCACACCAACACCCTAAATGGCAAAGGAGCAGGGAACGGGGTGCAGGTGGAGCGGGTTAAGAAGGGGTGAGAAGTGACACTGCCACCCAGAGTCAGAGAGAACAGTGGCTTCTGCCAGGCGGGATCCTGACCCTGAACTCGGGACCCCTCACCCACAGCAGCTGTCCTACTGGCGCTCGCTCCCCATCTCACACTCCAGGAACTGGAGCAGAGTGCCAGCATTCCTCTCACACGGGCACCCTCTCGATGCCAGGCTGCAACCGGAGCTCACAGGGGCCAAACTTCATCCTTCACACAGGACCGTCACCGGCAGGAGGGGCCACGGGCAGGAGGAGCCACGGGGTGTGTGTGTGTGTGTGTGTGTGTGTGTGTGTGTGTGTGTGTGTGAGAGAGAGAGAGAGAGAGAGAGAGAGAGAGAGAGAGAGAGAGAGAGAGAGAGAGAGCGCTAGACAGACCAAGGTCCTAAATCTTAAGTAACAGGGGAGCAGGGGCCATGTGCCACCCCTGCTCTCTCTGACAGGGCCTTTCTATTTTGTTTTGTTTTTTGTTTTTTTCAGACAGGGTTTCTCTGTGTAGCTTTGGAGTCTGTCCTGGAACTCGCTCTGTAGACCACGCTGGCCTTGAACTCACAGAGATCTGCCTGCCCCTGCCTCCCGAGTGCTGGGACTAAAGGTGTGCGCTACCACCGCCCGGCTTCCTTTCTCCTTTTGTCTGGTTTTTTGAGATAAAAATCTCATGCAGCTGAAGCTGGCCTTGAATCCCTGATCCTCCTGCTTCAGCCTTCCCAGTGTTGGGAGTACAGGCCTGTGCCAGGTTGCCCAACTTCCTTGCCAGGTTTTGGTTTTGTTTGTTTTTCGAGACAAGGTTTCTCTGTGTAGCCTTGGCTGTCCTGGAACTCTCTTTGTAGACTAGGTTGACCTCAAACTCAGAGATTGGCCTGCCTCTGCCTCCTGAATGCTAGAGTTAAAGGCCTATGTCACCACCACCCAGTTCCTTTCCGGTTTTAAAGCAGTAATTTCCAAATAGATACCTAAGCCCTTGAGAACAGGTGTGTGCGTGGCAAAAAGTTCTGGTTTGGGCCAAATCCCCTTACCTGTCAAACTATCAGAGGGAAGGAAAAAACAGATCTAAAACAAAAGTTGCTTTTCTCTGCCTCTCCTCAACCTTATCACGTACAAATTCAACTCAAGCCCTCTGGGGTTTTTGGTGGTGGTGTTTTGTTTTGTTTTTTAAGAAAATAAGAAGCTGGGCAGTGGTGGCACACACCTTTAATCCCAGCACTCGGGAGGCAGAGGCAAGTGGATCTCTTGAGGCCAGCCTGGTCTACAAAGTGAGTTCCAGCACAACCAGGACTATACAGAGAAACCCTGTCTGGAAAAAGCTACACACGCACACACGCGCACATGCACACACATCTCTGCAATGTAAGGTAACTTCAGAGCCTAGGAGCTGGGAGTGTTCTGAGGCAAGCTAATTAAGCTGCCACATTTTGCACATGAAACCTAAGGAAAGCTGACGAAGTGACTGGGAACAAGGAGTGTTGTTGACCAGAAGGTCCACAGGGGTCTCAGTTGTCAAGCGCCGACACAGGGTGTCCATCTGGTGGTCCCTGTGCTCTCTGAGATACAGGGAGGCTGTGGCCAGCTGAGCTCCACGGAGACTGCTAACCACACCGTGGTCTGAAACGAGTCTGTGGTCAGAGCCCTCAATCAGGGTTCAGCTCAAAACCACATGAATTCACAGCTAGCACTTCTCGATTACCTGAACCCCAGGAGTTCAGGCTGAGGACCTAGGGCCTGGCAGGACAAATTCTTTTTTCTGAGCTAGGCTAGACAGTCCTCAGTCTTCTGGTCTCTCACCTCCAAAGACCTGGACTATTAATAAGAGCTCCATGACACACGGGGATACCTGGTATGACAACAGTCGAACAGCGAGCTGGGCATGGTGGCTCATGCCTGTAATCTCAGCGTTCTGGAGGTGGAGCCAGGACTGTCTGTCACAAGTGGTACAGAGTGCAAGTTCCAGGCCAGCCTGGGCTAGAGTGAGAATCTGTCTCAAAAAAAAAAAAAAAAAAAAACAACCCACAAGAAAAAACAAAAGCCGTACTGAACAGCCATAAAAACACCAAGTGACTGTGCTTTAGTAGTTATTTCTATTAATACTCCACATTCACACTCGATAATGAAGCGGTTTTACGACATTCAACTGCCCTAAAATTAGGCTGCCCTTGGGACAGATCCAGATTCCCAGACACTCTGCATTACATGTCTCCTAATCTCTGAGCCCTGGACTGGGGAGTTTGGAGCTACAGCCCTCGCCACAGGTGCTGTTCCTGGGAGCTTGAGGGGTGCCCAGCACCAGACAGCAAGCAGCTCCCCAGCCCCCATCACAGGCTGTGAGCCATGCACATCCCAGGGACAGAGTCACTTCCCTTGGCATCTCGGCTCTCCACCTATTAATATTTCAGAGTTTGGATCTGGCTGCATGAGTCACTGGCACCACTAGGCATTTTGAAACGGAAGGAAGCAATGACTGCTACGAGACCAAGCAGCCAGAGTTCACCGATGTCGCAATGTTGTGTCTAGGTCACAGAGACTGGCACTATCGGCCCGGCCGGCCAGCCTCATCTTTTCTTGGTCCTTTACAGCCAATAGTCACAGCTCAGCTTCAACTCTCTGAAGCTCTAACTTCAAGTCACGTTTGGGGTTTATTACAAAAGATGATCTAAAAATACACTCTCCTTCCAAAACTCATTGACTCAGGCCCCTCTCTCTCATCAATCATCTCCAGGCAGTCCATGTCCGGCCTATCGTTTGTCCAAGACGTGTGAAGTGTTTTTCCTAATCCAACCCTTCCTGCCCGGCCCCTCCAGAGCCAACAGCTCCAGGCAGCCCTCTGGCCTAACTTTCTGCAGGACCCTCCAGACCACCTCTGCTCCTAGCCAGCCCCTCCCTCTCATGTCTGCCCACCCTGAACTTCCAAAGTTGGATAACTGCTACTGAAGCAGACAGCCAGGGGCTGCAACTGCCTGACTCAAAACACTCCAGGAGATAACGGAAGTGAGTAAAAGCCGGTACCAAATTAGCATGACCCAGCCGGGCGGTGGTGGCGCACGCCTTTAATCCCAGCACTCGGGAGGCAGAGCCAGGCGGATCTCTATGAGTTCGAGGCCAGCCTGGTCTACAAAGTGAGTTCCAGGAAAGGCACAAAGCTACACAGAGAAACCCTGTCTCAAAAAAAAAAAAAAAAAAAAAAAATTAGCGTGACCCTTCCAGCTTGAAGGTGGCGAAACGCTGGGGTGTTTCTCCCCACCTGAACTGTGCCTTTCACATTTGTCATATAAGACACAGGGTTTCCAGCAGGGAATCCAGCAACTAAACGGTCATGTCTAAAGGTGGCCCCACAAAATTCAAGTGTGTCCTCGCAAGATGCTACCTCAGTACGTCCTATCTTCACACTGTCTTTCTGAACATCAGAAATCTACAAGACCCCAACACTAGCTTTACAGCATTTTTTTTTTTTTATTGATTGATTGGTTTGTTGGGGTCTCATAGGCCTGGATACCTTCAAAGTCACTATGTAGCCAAGGCTGGCCTCAAACTCTGGATCTAGTACCTTCCATTTTTGAAACAGTAATTCATACAATGTTATACTATGTAGCTATAAAAAAGAATGGAGACCCTGATATGAAGTTTACCCACAATGTATGGCTAAGTTAACAATAAAAAGCAACTGGGCAGTGGTGACACATGCCTTTAATCCCAGCACTTGGGAGGCAGAGGCAGGCAGATCCCTGAGTTCGAGGAGAGCCTGGACTACAGACTGAGTTCCAGGACAGCCAGGGCTGTGTAGAGAAACCCTGTCTCAAAAAATAAATAAAGAAAGAATATAATAAAATAAAACAAGATACGGAAGTATATTTAATGCTGTTTTTGAATAAAAATAGAGGATGGGTAAGCATAACATGTTATAGAAACACTGATGTATAAGGATCTAACAGGGACCATCCATGCAGGACAGGGGCCATCAGGGGACTATCCTGGGCTACTGGGTGATGAGAAAAGACAGGCATCTTCTCACCTTATCCCTCTTATACTCAGAAAAACTATGTGAGGTGCTCACCTTGACAGCACATACACTAGAACTGGAACCATACAGGGACGATTGGCATGGCCTCTGCACACGGATGGCTCACAGATACAGAAAGAGTTCCGTATTAGAGCAGACAAGAGAAATTACATAAGTGTACGACATACTCAAAACCAGGGAGGCAACTGGGGTTGGCTCAGCAAGTAAAAGGTTTCGCTGCACAAACCTAATGACCTGAACTCAATCCCCAGACGAAAGTAAACAAGCTGGATGTGGTGGCTCCCATCTGTAAGCCCAGCACTCCCAGCGTGAGACAGGAGGCAGAGACAGAATGCTCAGAAGCTCATGGGCCTCCGGCACCTCAAATACACGCCGCGGCAGGAACCAGAGAGGTGCTGCCTTAACAAGGCAGAGAGAGCCGACTCCTGAAAGTCACCCTCGCATCTCCATACATACATCCTGGCGTGCGTACGCACACTTCAATAAACGGAGAGCAGAGGCCACAGAGGTGGCTCGGTGGTGATAGCAGGTGATAGCATTTGTTATGCACGCACAAGGACATGTGTTTCAAACCCCAGAACCCACATAAAAGCTGAGTACAGCCACACACGCTTGCTGAAACCCCAGCACTGGGAGGCAGAGGCAGGCAGGCAGGCAGCTTAAACCGTGACCTTCAGGTTCAGTGAGACCCAGCCTCACTGAGAAGGAAGTCAGATAGACGGAAGGCAGTGGGGGAAAGATACCCAACGTCCTCCTCTGGCCTCTCTCTACACGTACGCTCACTGGCATGCACACACACACACACACACACACACACACACACACACACATACACACGCATGCACACGCGCACCCCTGTGCACACATACACCATGTTTTTTAAATAAAAAAGATTTTTTAACAATTATATTACTTTTAGTTGCGTGTATGGATCTGTATGTGGGTGTGTGCACATGCATGCTGATGGCCCTCAGAGGCCAAAGACATCGGATCCCTTGGAGCTGGAGTTACAGGGAGTTGTGAGCCACCTCATATGGATGCTGGGAATCAAGCTAGGGTCCTCTACAAGAGCAGCGTGTGCTCTTAACCTGGGAGCCGGCTCAGCTAAGGTAGTCGAGGCTGGGGATGTGGCTACTTGGTACAGTGTTAAACCCAGGGCTTTAAACCCGAATCTAATGATCCAGCGATGCAAAAATGGAGGATTTAGCTCAGCGCCCAGGAGGTGGAGGCAGGGATGAGTTTAAGGACCTGAGAGCTTGAGGCCAGCCTGAGATGAATGTGTCCTTGTCTCAAAAAGAGAAAGAAACAAGGAGGCAACCAGTTACCCCTAGAAAGTTCCTCCCCAAACTTAAAACTCAGCCTGATCAAGAGAAAAAACATCAGTGTCGACAAACAGGAGCAATGTCTGGAAAATAAACAAACAGCACTCTAAACTGTCAAAACCAACTAAAGCAAGGACAGACTGAACCATCACAGCCAAGAGGTGCCCAAGACAGCATGACAGTTCCATGCAATGTGGCACCCCAAATGGGATTCCAGAACAGAAAAGGGTAAAAACCCAGTCTGAGCAGTGTGGACCTTGGCTAATCAGAGTGTGTCAATATGGTTCACCCACTGAGACAGACACACAGCACTAATTAACGTAATACACTGATAATGTAAGATACTGATAACAGGGAAACTGGATGTGACGATTCAAGATGTCTAGATTTTCTAACGTTTTAAAGCCATAGGAAAGGAAGGTCATGATGAGGGTCACCCAGCCTCCCCAGCACACACAGTTCAGGGGTTGACGCAAGCCACCGGCCTTTATCATGGATTCCAGCTCAATGAATCTTGACACCTTGCAACGACGTGGTCCCCCTCCCCCAGAGTGCTCCCTCCTAACAGCAGCTGCCCATAGAGCCCCTGACTTCAAAGAGAGGCCTAGGAGGGGGAGGGGCGGTTGAGAGACACGGAGGAGGGACAGGTGAGGACAGTCAATGGAGTAAAATGCCGGAGGGAAATCAAGGAAGGAAAAAGGGACTCGGAGAACGAAGCAGCTGCTGGGGACCATGGACTGAACGGGAGACACCATGACGAGGCCTGTGGGGGTGAGGGAAGCAGCCGGACAGTAGCTACCTGGAAGACAGTCCAGGCAGGAGGCAGCATGGCCAGTGGGACCATGGGAAGTCTGAGGAGCCGGTGGTGAGAAGAGGCAGGAGGCCACGGGGCTTCCAGCAGGAGGCCACGGGGCTTCCAGCAGGACCGGAAGCCTGCAAGGCTCCAAGCCGATGGATGTGACCTGAGCAGTTTCAACAGGATTACTCTGACCGGGGGATGAAGAGTAAACCAAAGGGGTCGGAAGGGTGCAGAAGTGGCTTTGCCAGAGACAGGGAACACATCTCAACAGCTCTGGCAAGGCTGCCAAGGGATCCCGGAAGGCCGGCCCCGCGCTGCAGCACCCGGCCTCCTGGGTGAGTCAGCTGGAAGCCCTGAAGCAGCTCTTCCGGACCCAGACCTGCACCCTATCAAAGCAAAAAGAATCCTCACCAACAAATGGGTGCCTATCGCCCTGTAATGCAGCGGTTCCCAACCGTCCTAAGGCTACGAACCTTTAATACAGTCCCTCAAGTTGTGGTGACCTCCCCCCCACACACACACACACAACCACAAAATTATTTTCGCTGCTACTTCACAACTGTAATTTTTGCTACTGTTGTGAATCATTATGTAAAAAATCTCGCCGGGCGGTGGTGGCGCACGCCTTTAATCCCAGCACTCGGGAGGCAGAGCCAGGCGGATCTCTGTGAGTTCGAGGCCAGCCTGGACTACCAAGTGAGTACCAGGAAAGGCTCAAAGCTACACAGAGAAACCCTGTCTCGAAAAACCAAAAAAAAAAAATAAATAAAAAAAAATCTCTGTGTTGCCGGGCGGTGGTGGCGCACGCCTTTAATCCCAGCACTCGGGAGGCAGAGCCAGGCGGATCTCTGTGAGTTCGAGGCCAGCCTGGGCTACCAAGTGAGTTTCAGGAAAGGCGCAAAGCTACACAGAGAAACCTTGTCTCGAAAAACCAAAAAAAAAAAAAAAAACTCTGTGTTTTCCAATGGTCTCAGGCGACCCTTTTGTAAAAGGGTCCTGCGCCCCACCAGGGGGTCGTGACCCACAGGTTGAGAACCGCTGCTCCAAAGCCGCCCAATTTCCCCCTCCTGGAGAAAAGGAAAACAAACCAACCGCCCTTAGGCTTTCCAAAGCTCTCCGCCAGCCAACTGTAAACACCTGTGTAAAGACCCCAGCCCACAGCTCCAGCAGCACACAGCCTCGGACAGCCACCCTATCATTTAAGTACTGTGTGTAATTAACCCGCATTGCTGATCTTGTTAGAACTTAAGACTTGTTAAGCCATTTCCATGACCAGGCTGAAGAAGAAAAAGTTGTTACTGCGGCCGGGCAGGCACAAAGGGCGATCTGCCAAGCGACTTAGATATTTTAATTCCTCGTTGCCGCAGTAGCTAAATAAGCATGGAGAAACAAGCAGGGAGGAATACTAATTAGAGCTAATTAGACCCTGCCCTCTTCTGCCTCAGTCCCCTTCGTGAAAAGCCCCCACCGTGACTGAGGATGGTGGAGTTAAAATGTAAATCCCAGAGGGTAAATAGTTGTCTATGAACCGAGGCCCCCCTTCGTATTTCAGTGTCCTGCGCCCGGTTACCTAAAGGGAGCTGCCAATCCAGCCAAATTCCAGCAGCCCCGCCCCCACCCCGGCATCCGCCCACAGCCGCGGTGGGCCAGGGACAGGGTGAGGAGGACCGGGGCTGCCAACTTGCATTCTCTAAATGCAACAAAGGTCTCTTGGTATTCGGAGCATTCTAATTTGCAGGGCCACCCGCTAAAAGAACATTTGATTGCTTATAAAATAATAACCACGGCAGCAATCATGACTCCGGCCATGCCGCGGGGGTGAGGCCAAACTCCCCTCTCTCTGCCTTAGAGCGGAAGTGGGCATGGGAGGCCTCCTCAGTGCAACCCTTCCCTGGGTTTGTGAGATCTTGTGTGTCGGGTTCCAGCCTGGAGTCTCTTGGCCCCAGGAATAATTAAGGAGATACTCCTGGTGGGCGCGAGGGTGGGGCGGCCCAGCAAAGGCTTATTATCACAGTGAACCCCTTAAACTTAAGGTCTGTTGCCTGCCGGATTCACTCGCTGGTCTAGGAACACCCATCTGGGCACCAAACTTCACAACACCATCTCTTTCCCCAGGGAACTATGACTTTTCCTTTCTAAATTATGTTCCCGTCAGCGAGAGAAACCAACAGGAGAAAGTTCCTGCCACCTTTCAAGAAAAAAAAGGGGGTGGGCGGGGATGGCGGGACAGGAAACAGGACGAAGGTGGGTCAGCAACCCTGGGAAGCTAAGTCGAATTACCCAAATGAGCCGCTCCTTCTGACCTTGCAAAGCGCCGGCCAGGGCACGCTAAGAAGGAGGCGGTCCACCCTGGAGGCTGGTGCTCTACCACCATTTTACTGACTTTGGGGGGCGGGCGGAAGACAAACACCTGTGATCACAGGACAACGTGTGAAGGCACGAAGTAAACCGCCCAGGCTCCAAGATAAGGTACAATGACCAAGCAGCCCTGGGCCTAGACTCAGCCCTCACACCCTGAAGCCAGAGGGAAAGGCATGTGGCCTTCCAGGGCCCGTCACTGGGATGAAAATCCTGTTCGGAGGCACGGGAACGTCCAAAAGAGATGGAATTACACGCAAGTGAAAAATCCAACGCCTCTAATAATCTCAAGGGCACCTCAACACTTGGGAGGTAAGGGCAAATGGGTCTCTGTAAACTGGAGACCAGCCTGGTCTACAGAGAGTTACAGGCCAGGTGGGATACATTTAAAAAAAAAAAAAAAAGCAAAAACCTAGCCGGGGAGCTATTGGCCAGAGTTAACTGCTGGAGTGGAGTTTTCTCTAGGACTGTTAGCCCCAGGTAAACAGAGCAGGATCAAGTTGAAGACCACAGGGTCAAGGGTATTTAGGCAGCACAAACTGGTCTCCGTGTGTGTGTGTGTGTGTGTGTGTGTGTGTGTGTGTGTGTGTGTTTAATGGACATAAAGTTGGGCGCCTAGGGAAGGGAGGTGAATCTGGGAAGAGTTGGGGGAGGGGAAGTAAATAAGATAAGACAGGCTGCTGGAAACTCAACAAAGATTCAAGTCTTTGCCATGGCAAATGTTTGGAGTTTTCATGAGAATCAAAGAACGTCTAACTGGGAGGACACTAAAGCTACTCCCAAACTTGAATTTCGCGAAACTAATGTAAGGTGACTGTGTGTTTATTCTGACAAAAAATTTTAAAACACCATCACCAAAAAAAAAAAAAAAAAAAAGAAAGAAAAAAGAAAAAATTTCCACCGAACAATAAAAAGAGCATAAACTTCAAACTAAAAGACTGTCCTAAAGTAAAGTCAGTTGACAAGGATATATTCCAGAGGGTGGTGATTCAAGCTACATCTCTTTGCGTTTCCCTGGGGACTCGTGAACACCAAAGATGGGCACTCGTTGCCAGATTGGGAGGGGGAGGGGGGGACTTACTGATCTACTTATTTTCCCATAAAAGCAGCCTTTTTACACTATTAAGTTTGGACTGGGGCCTGAACGGCGTTTTTGTTTCCTCTACCCTCTACCCGCTCTCAGATGGAAACCTCAACCTCCTTCATGTAAATGAGACGCGGTAGGGGAACAGAGTTCTCCCCTCAAGCAGCCAGGCAACCGCTGGGCCCCGAAAGACAAAACAAGTACCCCGGGCTTGAAGGTGCTTAGCGCACCCTTAATCAATACACAAATTACTTCCGAAGGAAAAGAGAAAGTTCGGAAACTCCTGCTTTGAGTGGGTTGGTTTGGAGGAGGTAGGGCAAGCTCCTGTTCCTGGCAGCCAGCGCCGACTAGCATCCTTCCTCTAGGGACTTCTTAACTGCCACTTACAAGTCTGAAAACTTAACGCAGATATCTGGGGGCTCCTCTATCGCCGCCAGGACAAGGGAACGTGCGGCTAAAGCAGTGCCAGCAGCCCCTCCGCAGTCAGACCACTGTTTGTGAATCGCCGTACGAGAAAAGGATCAGATGGCGGAGTCCCAGGTGGGGCCATAACTTTGGACTTGCGGAGAGAAGTGACAACTTTCCACTTAGACCAGGCGTAGAGAAAGTTGCACTACCCACAGCCCTCCGGAGTGGCCGGGCCGCCGCACTTTGGCCCCCACATCACTCCCCGCGGGCCACAAGGGCCGCTTTGTGCAGGCGAGCGCAGAGCTGGGGCCCCAGCACCGGGCGGGGAGGCCTTCCCTCCCGAGTCCCCGGCGCCCTCGGGCTTGGCCACCAGACGCCTGCTGTTTACACAGGAAGGGAAGGCTCCTCCTCAGCCCGGGAGGGAACCTGGCAGCGCACGCAGATCCGAAGCCCGAGCCCCGCCGTCCCACCGGGGAGCGTCCCGGGGTGCACCGCACCCTCGGCCCCTGCAAGCGGCCGCGGGCGAGCGAAGTTCCCGAGCGCGCAGCGGACGGCGCGGCTTACCTGCGAGGCGCGGCACGAGCGCGCAGAGCCCGAGCAGACAGGCGTAGAGAGTCGCGGGCACCCGCGGCATGGTGCGCGCCGCTCGGCGGGGGCGCGCAGCGGGGACGGAGCGGGGCCGAGGCCGGGGACCGCAGCCGCATGCCGGGCGCTTGCACTCGGGCTCACGGCGCCCGCGGCCGGGCTGGCCCGCGCCCCGCCGCCACCATCCTTCTTGCTGGCCGGCTGGGACGCCCTGAATTGTCGCCTCTCGGGACGCACCCTCGCTGAGTCCCCGCGCGCCCGCTCTCGGCGCCCCTTCCCTTCTCCCTCGGCCGCCGGGCCCCAGTCTCCTCGGCTTTCTCCTCCCCTCTCTCCCGCGGGCCGCCACTCGGTCAGTTTACGGCTAGGCGGGACGGGGCGGGGCGAGCTCCGGGCTGGACCAGCTCCGCCCTGCGCCGGGATCCGTCGGCACGCCTAGGTCCAGGGGTGCCCAGGTGGCTGTCACATCCGACGCGCTTGGGGGGTGGGGAGGTGGGGGTCCCCGTTTCGAAACTTTAGTTTGGGGCTCCCTCCCAGGTCTTAGCAGCTACGGGAGGAGGCGGGGCGCGCTCCGTTAGGCTGGCAGAGATTACTTGCGCCAAAGCAATCTCAGTAGGACTTCAGGAGCGAGGGCAGGTACCGCTTGGATCTGCCAGGCCATTTCGTCATGCCAGAAGCGCATGCCAGCCCGGGCCTCGCCCGAGATGGGACAGAGGCGACCAGCGTATTCAACCAGGACGCCACGATCCGGACGGGCAAGGGAGGACACGTGGAACGTAGAGGCGCAGGTGGAACTGAGGGCACACTGCTGAGCAGGCAGTGTGCTAAGTGCCATCTGTATGCCTCCTCACTCCTTGAGTACTTCTAACATCCCTACTGTTATTTAGATGAGGAAACCGGGGCACAGGGGGTTAACATGATGGAGGAAGTGACTGCTGGGATGTTTTGCCCAGAAATTGATAAGGATTTAAGTAAGGTAGCCTAACCTTTGCAGGTCAAGAACCAGCTGGACGGTCAGGACTTGGAGATGTGGGTACAAAACCTACCTGAGGCATTTCTTTGTTTGTGCCCACCTCCCAAACTCTGCCTGGATGGTACTGGCAGAAGTCAGTTTGTAGTGTAGTGTGGGGAGGCAAAATGAAGCAATCCATAGCAGACTTCAAAATTCACCCTTAGAATTCCTCTGTGATATCTTTTGTTTTTACTTAAAAGTCATACTTTCGGCCAGCCACTGTCCAGTAAAATCATGCTGCAGAAGCAGCCCAGGTTTATCTTGGAATGACCTGCCCCTCGGGGCATTGGCCTAGAGGCTACACTTACCCCAGCTGAGAGGTGGTGATTCTAAGTTCCGGGAACTGATCAAAGAGTTTGAACTGGAAGATATCCAGTGCTGAGTGTTGATTTGTCTGGCAGGAAAATGTAGGATGGGTCAGCTAGATGGAGTGTTGAGTCCTGAAAGCTGGCTGAATGCTGCTTTAATACAACGGTAGTTTTCCTATGCCATGCAATCATTAAGTTCAGGCCCTGTAATACCCCATCTTCTCGGCACCCAGAGTGGGTACTTCATCGCTGCTCAAATACCTCACTTTGTCCCACACCTGGCACAGACCACCATTTACCTAAATTACACCTGGAAAGTGCTATGATCCAACTTGCCCTAATTCCCACCAGTCCCCTCCTGTCTTACCTGGTGGTTCTCTGGGTCCCCAGCCTGCCCAGACCTGCCATAAGCCACGACTCCCGAGCAAGCCAAGCTGCTTTAAAGCTGGTTTGGAAATGCCTTTTCTAATTCAGAACTTCTGCTATGTAGTTCATGCTTTTTCTCCCCCTCTTCAAGAATCCTTCATCCAAGTGTTCACAGGTAAATAGTCAGATATACATATGACAGTCTATTTTTTTAATCTTAAAAAGAAATGGAGATGGACGCAGCTGCACACACCTTTAATTCCAGCACTCTGGAGTCAAAGGCAGGCAGATCTGTACGTTGGAGGCTAGCCTGATCTATGTAGTGAGTTCCAAGACAGCCAGAACTATGTAGAGAGAACCTGTCTCAAAAAAAACAAAACAAAACAAAACACCAAAAACAAAACAAAAAAAAACACAATAAAATAAAGGAATGGAATTTGGACACTTGCTGCAACATTGAAAACAGGCTATGTAACATAAATCAGACCCAAAGAGACAAATATATATTTGCGTGTGTGTGTGTGTGTGTGTGTGTGTGTGTGTGTGTGTGTGTGTGTGTGTTATGAGTATGTGTTGGGGGGGTCTCATCTAGTCCAGGCTGGCCTTGAACTCTCTGTAACTGACAAGGATGACTTTGAATTCTTGATTCTCCTGCTTCTACCTCTTGAGTGTTAAGATTCCAGGGGTGTGCCACCATGCCCAGACAGTCTACTTGTATAAAGGGTCTAGAACAGAAAAGGTGATAGAACATGGCTGCTCACAACTGTCTGAGGCTTGACACCCTCTTTTGAACTTTGCAGACACTTGTGGACACACCACACACAGAATACATGCAGGCAAAATGCCCATACACACAAAATAAAAATAAATCTTTTTTCAAAAGATTCTTTCGTAGAGGTTGCCTATGAAACGTGGCTATGCTTTGTTTGTTTGTTTGTTTTGTTTTGAGCTTTTTGGTTTTTTTCCAGTGTTTCCTTGTGTTACTGTTTGTCCTGGACGGTGCTCTGTACACCAGGTTGGCCTCAAAGATCTGCCTGCCTCTGCCTCCGGAGTGGTAGGATTAAAAAGTGTTGGCCAACATTGCCCCTTAGGGATATATATATAACATTGCCCCTTAGGGATATATATATATATATATATATATATATATATATATATATATAATGCTGAGATCAATTTTTTATTTGAAAAATACCAGATTAAAGCTGGTGTGTGAGGTATATGCTTATGATCTTAGCACTTGGGGATAGAAGCAAGAAGGTCATCCTTGGCTACATCACAAGTTCAAGGCCAACCTGACAACCTAAAGGAAGAAAAATACCCAACATTCTAACATACTTTTTTTCTTTCTTTATACACCATGATTATTAGACAAAACTAATCCCCATGTCAGCTTTCAGGACCTCTGAGCGTGAACCTAAAAGTAGCATTTAGATAACAGATGAAGCAGTAAGCACATTGTCTTACATGTGGAGGAAAACAGTCTACGGTGTGAACTGGCAGTAATCATTCGTGGGTTGGTTTGGGGTTAAGCATGTACCCAGTAGTCACGTCAAATGACTATTAAGACGCACACACATGAGCTGGACCAAGTGCTCATGGAGGTAGCCCAGCACTCAGTAAGCTAAGGCCCCTCCTCTATGAGTGTGAGGTCAGCCCGGACTATAGAATGAGACTCTCTGAGGGAGAGGGCGGAGAAGAAGCAGCAGCCCCCCCCCACACACACAAGAATTTTAAATTTATTTACAACAAGAAGTAAGTTGCATGTTTTCCACCTCTCTGTTCATATCATGATCAATTCTGGAAATTGTAATTATTTCATCTTACCAAGAGCGGTTTTCAAAAGGTCAGTTTTGAAAATATTTTTGAGATCATATATTCCAAAGGGAATGTGTGCTTGCCTTTAGGAAATGATTTTCTGAGTTTTGTTTGTTGTTTGTTTGAGGCAAAATTTCGTTATTCTGTAAATTTGCAAAACTCCTGTCTCAGCATCGCTGTTGGTGGTATTACAGCGTGCACTGCCACACCCAGCGTGAACTGAAATATTTAAACAACAGTATCCAGGGCAGGTAAGATGGCTCAGCTTTTAAGAGCACTGGTTGCTCTTCTGGAGGATTCAGCTCCTAGCACCCACATCAGGTGGATTGCCACTGCCTGGAACTCCAGTTCTGGGATCTCATACCCTCATCTGGCCTCCTTTTTTAGTTTGTTTTGTTTTCAAGACAGGGTTTCTCTCTGTATCCCTGGCTGTCCTGGATCTCACTCTGTAGACCAGGCTGGCCTTGAACTCAGAGATCCCGCCTGCCTCTGCCTCTGGAGTGCTGGGATTAAAGGTGTGGGCCACCACACCTGGCTCACTGTGCTGTTCTAATAAAGGGCTGGAGAGATGGCTCAGTGGGTAAGGGGCACTTGCTGCTCTTGAAGAGGACCCAAGTTTGGTTCTGGTCACCCACATGGCAGATAACAATCATCTGTAACTCCAGTTCCAGGGGATCCAGCGTCCTCTTCTGGCCTCCAAAGGCACTGCATGTGTGTGGTACATAAATATACAAGATAGAGATATGGCAAGACACATTAAGCAATAGATCCAAAAATAAAAAAACACAGTATCTTTTTTCCTCTCTCTCTCTCTCTCTCTCTCTCTCTCTCTCTCTCTCTCTCTCTCTCTCTCTGTCTCTCTCTCTCTTTTTCTTTTTTGGTTTTCCAAAACAGGATTCCTCTGTGTAACAGCTCTGGCTGTCCTGGAACTCACTCTGTAGACCAGGCTGGCCTCAGAACTCAGAGATCTGCCTGCCTCTGTCTCCTGAGTGCTGGGATTAACGGCATGCACCACTGCCACTACCTGGCTCAAAATCTTTTTTAAAAAAAAGGATTATTATTTTTATTCATGTGTATAATTATGTGTGTCTATGTTAGGGCCTGTGCTCATGTGTACAAAATACATCTTTTTTATTTATTTTTATTGTCATCAGGCCTTCAACCTAGAGGAAATCTCTGTTGGAGTCTTTATCTATTCTTCCCTTTCCAATCCAACAAAGCAGTCATAATTTGTTTTACTTTTTCTAGACGTTTTCTCACAGTGCCTACAGAGTGCAGACCAGTTTCCAGTTACTTCAATAAAAAAGTAAAATGAACAGAAAGAAATATACAGAGAAAGGGAGAAAGCTGATCTCATGTTTATGTGGGGATTATGAGGGATGAACCCAAGGCCTCAGGCCTACGAGGCAAGTCCTCTACCTATAGGATAGTGCCTCAGTCCTTAGTCCCATAGACACCTTGAGTAAGTGGCTGACTCAGAAGAATCTGGCCTGTCACTCCATTTAGAGACCCTCAAAGGACGGTACCCCAGTAGGTCTTTATTGTGTGAACTCACACAACTCCACAGTGTAAAACCTTTGCACACTGGACACTGGGACTCGGAGACGTGACAAGAAACAGCAGTGTCAAGGTCCTCTCAGCCCAAGGCCCACTCTTGTACTCTTTCATAGCTGCCTCCCTCTGAATGGAGTTTCTGATCTGTAGAGAGACTCTGCCAGTCTCCATATCACTGGAGTTCATCTGGGGCTGGAGAGAGATGGCTCAGTGGATGAATGCTTACTGCTCTTAGAGGAGACTAGAGTTACGTTCCCAGCACCCAGGCTGGGCAGCTCATAGCCACCTGTAAAACCCAACTGCAGAGGATCCCACACCCACCGCCATGCACACATACACATAAGTAAATATATGTTTGTATTAATTTTCTATTGCTATGACGAAACACCACTACCAAGACAACATACAAAGCAAAGTATTTAATTTGAACTTACAGTTTCTGAGGATCAGAGTCCATGATGGCAGAGCAAAGGCATGGGGCAGAAACAGCCGACAGCTCACATCTTGATCAGAAAGTAGGAGGAAGAGAGAACACTGGGAATGGCATGAATCTTTTGAGCCCTAAAAGCCCACCCCCAGTGATACACCTCCTGCAACAAAACCACACCTCCTAATCCTTCCCAAACAGTTTCACCAACTGGGGACTAAGTATTCAAATATATGAGTCTCTGGGGGCCATTCTTATTCAAATCACCACAGTCTTCAACATAACCGGAGTTTGATTAAAAGGACCATCATACCCTAATGTCCTCTTACGTACAATAACATTCTCATCCAACTGGGCTTGTGATTGTTTCAGAAAATCATACAGGTTAAATTAGCGAATGGTAATGGGGTTAGTCATCCAATTCCTAGCCAGAGTGACTCCATCTTCCAGTAAGCTGTCACTTGGTGGTCCTATGTGCCAGACTGTCGTGAAACTGGCCATTTCTCTCATGGGACAGTCATTACAGCCCATCTGAGTCCCTGAGAAGGGCAAGGATGGAGCATACTTAAGTTAGAACTGTCTAAATTGGCTGGGAACTGTGTTGTCTTGAGCATGAGACACCCCTAGGGAGACACCCAACTGCTTTAACCCTAGGCAGCATGCAGAATCCAATTTTGTATCAGTTCCACAGTAAACTTACAGCCACATAAAACAGGAGCTTGGGCAGTAGTGATGCATGCCTTTAAACCCAGCACTCGGGAGGAAGAGGCAGGTGGATCTAGGAGTTCGAGGCCAGCCTGGTCTACAGAGTTCCAGGACTGCCAGGACTACACAGAGAAACTCTGTCTCAAAAAGCAAAACCAAAAAATAAATAAAACAGGAGCTTGGTGGGCAGGGGTCAGACTTTTCTGTGGTACAGCTGCCTGTACATCACCCGCACTCCTGTAAATAATGCTAATAAACTCATCTACTGGATCCAAGCTGGACTTGAGACTTTTTCTTAAGTCTGTCTGTCCCCTTCTCCTTTGGAGTGAATAAAGATTGGAGGGGGGGGTCCTGACTTAGGACTCAGCCTTCCAAGTCACTGCCAGGCCAGACAGCTAAGAGCTTCTCTCTCTAGATCCTCCATGCTTCCCTTCCTGCTGGATAGAAGCAGAAGACAAGACTCCCAGTCACCAGCACGGAAGCTTCAGCTTGAAGTTCTTGAAGAGAACTACAGAGCACATGACTAAAATACTCACGTGGATCCATTGTCCCAATGTCTACTTAAAACCATTCTGGAATACTTTTCCCCCTAAGCTTGAAACTTAGGTTAATAACAGGAAAAGATGACCTTGGAAACTGGCAGATGTCCTACGATAAAATGAGAATGTGTATGGGTTGGAGGGGTAATTGTATTACTTAATTGTTTTCACTAAGAAAATGGGGACCAGGGAGAGGGCTCAACTGGTAGAGGCCTTGTGTGCAGGCCTAATGACCCGAGTTCAATCTCAGGATCTCCTAAGGCGACAGGAGAGAACTGATTCCCTTTAGTTGTCTTCTGACCTCTACAAGAGTGCCATAGCACACCTGTGACAACACACACACACACACACACACACACACACACACACGCACGCACGCACATGCTCACACATAAATATTTTTATGTGCTGATTGTCTTAGTCGGAGTTCTATTGCAGTGAAGAGACACCATGACCATGGCAACTCTTTCAGAGGTTTAGTCCATGATCATCATGGTGGAGAGCATGGTGGTATGCAGGCAGACATGGTGCTGGAGAGTAGCAGAGAGTTCTACATCTGGATCCTCAGGCAGCAGGAAGGGAGAGTGACACTGGGCCTGGCTTGAGCATTTGAAACCTCAAAGCCCACCCCCACAGTGACACACTTCCTCCAACAAGGCCACACCTCCTAGCAGCGCCACTCCCTAGGAGCCGATGGGGGCCGTTTTCATCCAAACCACCACAGTGATGAATCTGATTCAGAACTGGCTCCAAGATGCTTTCCCAGCTGTACATGGTGGCACACACCTATAATCCTAGCATTCAAGAGATGGAGTCAGAAGAAGCGGGACTTTGAAGACAGGGCTACATTCAATCGTTTCAAAAATAGCAAAACCCCCAAAGATGCTTTCTCTTAGCCTCGATTTTATTGATTTGCTTTTATGTTCCAGGACATTGTTTGCCCTAGCATGCTCTTTACATTCCTCGAATACCACAGAGGTCTTTCTGCATGGCAGAGAACTAAGATGGGGTGGAGGGGCATGCCCTTGGAGAAACCCCTTCCTGGCAGGGGCTTATGAAGACATTGTTATTTCCACCCAAAGAGGAAGAAACTTCAAAGATCTTTCCATCACCATACAGGGGCAGGACATCACAATTGGTCAGGGGGTACAGGGAAAGTGTGGGAAAGAGCTGGAAGGTCCACAGAGGGGAGGTAATAGACAACAAACAAGAATATTGTAGGTGAGCCAGACAGTCTTTAACCCCAGCACTCGGGAGGCAGAGGCAGGTGGATCTCTGTGAGTTGGAGGCCAGCCTAGTCTACACAGTGAGTTCCAGGACAGACATAGGAAACCCTGTCTCAAAAAGAAAAAAAAAATGTAGGTGATTTTGTTTTTAAGATTTGTTTATTACTTTGTATGACTGAATGTTTTGACTGCATGTATGCGTATGTACCACATGCATGCCTGGTTCTTGTAGAGATCAAAAGAGGGTATGAAATCCCTGGGATTGAAGTTACAGACAAGCCACCTCTGCAAGACAAGTATCTCAACCCCTGGGCAGCTCTGTTCAGCTTCGGGACTAAAGGCTCATGAGCTCATGAACTCTGGGAATATAAACTTATTTCCTCCACTGTATCCATCACCTAGGCCCAGGAAATACAGGACACTGTCCAGTTCAGTGCGGGTCTCCAGAGTTACCTACGTGGATAATTTGGCATAAATGATATAGAGGTGGGCTGTAGAGCTGGACACTCTCGGCTCAAATCCTGGCCAGGCTTTTTACTAGTCTTCTGACTTACGTTATTTACCTCGCCTTACCCAGCTTCTGAGTGGGAGTAATAAGGCTGCCTACGTCAAAATGTCATGAGAATTAAAGTTAGAAGGTTACATTCAGGACATTAAGAATTGTACCTGGATTCCAGGAGCGCCCTGTAATAGGCTGGCTATTACCGCCGCTTTTCATCTAGAAGCAACAGAGCTTTCTGGAACTGCCAGGGCGCTGTGGAAATGTATTCCCAGGCCCACAGAATGGCAGTTTGTATGGTTTGCCCCAAGCCTCTGCCCTTGAACAGAAGAGATTACTTCCCAGCTCTGAGGTGGAGACTGCACATGTGCCCCAGGCTACCTCAGGCTCCTCTCTGACCTTCTTACTGTGCTGTGGATTGTCAACAGAGGCCAAACCAGAGTACCCAGAGAATACTGGAATATCCCAGCAGCCCTTGCTCACCTCATAAAAGCTGACGAAAGACAGAAACTTCTCACTAGGAAACTTTTGTCTTTCTTCTTAACTGAAGGATTTCCCCCATGAAAATAGCTTTACCTCTTTATTTCATAAATTACCACAAAATAAAATGTTTATCATCTAAACGGTTGTGCCTAGTTTCATGTGCCACTGATGCCACGGTTGCCTTGCTCAGTACTGGGGCTGTAGCTCCGTGGTGGAGCCAGTGCTTAGTGAAAATGATTGACAGTCCAGGTTCAACCTCCAGCACCGAGAACACTCAGTTATGTTAGAAGACCAATAGAAGAGACAACGAAGGATCTCTAACGCTCTAGAGAAAACAATGCAAATATTTCAATAAAATCGAGCTGAGCCAGGTATGGTGGCACACTCCTAAAGTCCCAACAATATAGAGTTAGAGGTAGGAATATCACAAGTTCAAGGCCAGCCTGAACTACAGAGTGAGTTTCAGGATACCACAGTTTATACAGTGAGACCTTGTCTCAAAAAAACTCAAAATAAACAAGAAACATAACAATGAAGTAGGCTGGGGATATAGCTCAGTTGGTACAGTGTATGCGTAGCAAGCGTGAAGCCTTGGGTTTGATCCTTACCACTGCATAAACTCTGTCTAAGGGCCGAAAGATGAATTGATGGGCCGAAGCTATGGCCTTGCAAGTCTGAAAATCTGAGTTCAGTACCTGGAATTCACAGTGGAAAGAGATAACTGACTCCCCAAAGGTGCTCTCTGACCCTCACATGCATGCTGTGGCATTGGAGCACACACACACACACACTTAAAAAATAAAGTTAATGATTATACTTGGGTGTGGTAGTACACACCTGTAATCCCAGCACTTGGGAGGTAGTGGCCAGGTGGGTCAGTCATCCTCTGGCTATATAGCAACTTCAGGGCCAGCTTGGGCTACCTGAGACCCTGTCCCAAAACAAACATCAAACAAAAAAGCAAGGAAGCAAGGAAGGGAGGGAGGGAGGGAGGGAGGAAGGAAGGAAGGAAGGAAGGAAGGAAGGAAGGAAGGAAGGAAGGAAGGAAAGGAAGGAAGGAAGGAAGGAAGGAAGGAAGGAAGGAAGGAAAGGAAGGAAGGAAGGAAATTGGCAATTAGAAGCCTTTTTGGAAGCCGGCTCCTCTAGTGGCATTTTCTGCAAGTTATAGGAGACAGCGCCATCTACCGACCATGAAATTTCCTAGACTCTAGGAACAAGCTGGGACAGGAGAGAACTGTACTTCTGGGGCTGATTGGAGAAGGTGTGGTTAGGAAAACCTGGCCAGGGGGAAGGATGGTTTCCTGATCTATTCAGATGATTTTTTTTTTTAATGTGCTGGTATCTGAATGTCTGGATTCCACCCATGTTCATCCACTTTCCATTGCCAAAACAAACACTGGATAAATCAACTTTAGAAAAGGGAGTCCGACAAGATGGCTCCTCACGTAGAGTGCTCGCGGAGCAAGTCTGATGCCCTGAGAACGATCCCTAGGATCCATGTTATAGTGGAAGAGAGAACCGACCATTCACTGATCTCCACGTGTATGTTGTGGTACACACTTGCCTGCCTGTCTGTATTCACACTCACACACACACACACACACACAATTGAAAAAAAAATTAATTGGCTGGGCATGGTGGAGCATGCTCTTCTTATTAGTCCCAGCATTTGGAAGGCAAAGGCAGGCAGATCTCTGCAAGTTCAAGAATATCCTGGTTTACATAGGGAGTTCCAAGCCAGCTAGCACTACACAGAGAAACCTTGTCTCAAAAACAAAAAACAAAAAGCCATTGATATAAAGAGGCAAAGAAGTGTTTTGGTTCACAGTTTCCGAGGTTCTGGTCTGTGACGCTTAGCTCTGTTGCTTCGGGCCTGTCCAGCACAGGACATCATGGCAGGAGTGGACGCCCTTCTCAACTCATGGCAGCCAGGAAGCAAAATCGAGAGGAAGGAGGAGGCTGGCATCTCAGTCTCCTCTTCAAGGGTGCACCCCAGTGACTAACTTCTATAGTCCCCCCCCCTTTGCTCTTTGGGGGCCTGCCACCCAGCTCCCAAATAAATACATAGAGACTTATTCTTTTTTATGAATGCCCAGCCTTAGCTTGGCTTGTTTCTAGCCAGCTTTTCTTAATTATCCCATCTATTTTTTGCCTTTGGGCTGTTACCTTTCTCTATTCTACATGCCTTTCTTTTCTTCTTACTCCGTGGCTGGCTGTGTGGCTGGGTGGCTATCCCCTGGTGTCCTCCACCTTTTCCTTTTCTCACTCCTCCCTCTTCTTCTCTCTTCTATTTATCCTCTCTGCCTGCTAGCCCCGCCTATTCTTTCTCCTGCCTTGCTATTGGCCATTCAGCTCTTTATTAGACCGTCAGGTGTTTTAGACAGGCAGTGTAACACAGCTTCACAGAGTTAAACAAATGCAACATAAAAGAATGCCACACACCTTTGTATCATTAAACAAATGTTCCATAGCATAAACAAATGTAACACATCTTGAAAATAATATTCCACAACAAACTCCCTTCTGCCAGGCCTTGTTTTGAAGTCCCAAGTACTTGTAGTAGCAGCACAAACTGCAGTCAAGCCTTTAATGCTCGGGGCCTTTGGGGACCATTCAAGATCAAAATGTAGCATCCCTGGTCCTTTATGTTGTCCCAGTGACCAAGCCAAGCAGAGCGGTGCTATTGCTAAAGCACCTTCCCTCCTAAGAGCCCAATGACAGCCCCAGGTGTGATTCCACAGAAGCCCACCAGGGGGAACCAATGAGTTAATTAGGCTTACTTACAGAGCAATGGGTGAGGGGCTATGGGCAACATGAACGACCTTAAAGCATCCAAGCTGGAGCTGGGCGGTGGTGGAGCCCATCTTCAATCTCAGCATTCGGGAGGCAGAGGTAGGCAGATCTCTAAGTCTGAGGCCAGCCTGGTCTACAGAACACATTCCAGGACAGCTAGGACTATACAGAGAAATCCTGTCTTGGGCGGGGTGGTGGTGGTGGGGTGGTGGGGGGTGGGGAGATGGGGTGGGGATGGTGGCAGGGGGGGAGATCTGCACCCCACAGAGATGACAACTTCCCCATAGCTGTGGAGATGGATGGAGTCCCCTTTCCTCATCTTTCCCCATCTATACCCTCTGGCCCGGTGCCCCAAGACCACACGCAATTAGGGCAGAATTACATAGGGTGGAGGTGGGTACTCGGGTCAGACAAGTGAGGGTCCCATGACCCTCCCCATCCCCTTCTTCTGTGAAGGACGTCAAATAGTCAACAGGCCCGGGGGTGATGGATTTTTGCAAGCAGGCTCAGCAGAACTCTTGAAGATGGTGGCAGTTTGGATCAGAAAAGTCCTGTTCAACAGGTGCACACCTACAATCCCAGCATTGGGAGGGAGGCAGGAGGACCGGAAGTTCACGGTTATCTTTGGTTACAAATTAAATTTGAGGCCAGCCTGGACTACAGACCCTGTTTGTTTGGTTTTGAGACAGGGTGTTGGGACTGGCCTAGAACTCACAGAAATCTGCCATCTCTGCCTCCCAAGTGCTAGGATTAAAGGTGTGTGCCACCACATCTGGTCTTCAGAAGACTATTATATATATAACTTATTTAACTTTATTTTATGTACATTGGTGTGGGAGTGTCAGATTCCCTGGAACTGGAGCTACAGACAGTTGTGAGCTGCCATGTGGGTGCTGGGAATTGAACCTGGGACCTCTGGAAGAGCAGCCAGTGCTCTTAACCGCTGAGCCATCTCTCCAGCCCCTTCAGAAGACTATTTGTATTCCTACCGCAACAGCGTGTCTCTGAAGAATGGCCCATGAACTCAAGGATGTTTGAGATGTGCTGGGAGCTGGCACGTTGTGAGTCAGAGGCAAACAGGCAGATAGCCTGGCTCAGATAGCCTACTAAAATCCGGAGCTGCCCGCGAACGAGGGAGGTGGTGTGCATGGAAGTGAAGTCTGTGATGGCATTGCAGTGTTTGGCTGACTTCATTCCTGCATGTACACTGACATTGTTAATTGACTGATTGCATTAGCCAGCCAGTTTTCTCCGAGTGTTTCTCTACTGTGGGCACTAGTAGCTAAGGAATGTGCTTTATGGGGATTGGAGAGATGGCCTAGAAGTTAAAAACATGTGCTGCTCTTCTGGAAGACTGGAGTTTGGTTCTCAGCACCTATTTATGAGGTAGCTTCCAACCTCCTGTGACTCACTTGAGCACCCAGACCCCTCTGTCACAGGATTCTTCCTAACATGAGTCTTTAAAAAATTACTGTTGCCGGGTGGTGGTGACGCACGCCTTTAATCCCAGCACTTGGGAGGCAGAGGCAAGCGGATCTCTGTGAGTTCGAGGCCAGCCTGATCTACAGAGTGCGTTCCAGGACAGGCTCCAAAGCTACACAGAGAAACCCTGAAAAACCAATAAAATAAAATAAAAAATTACTGTTACAGTTGTCCTCCTCTGGAAAACTGTAGTTCACACATCAAATCAATGACTCCAACAGCCAGCCAGAAGTCAACTAGGGAGGTTGAGGCAGCCAGCTAGAGTTCCTGACTGAGCTTTCTCTCCATGGATGAGTTTCCAGCTTCCTCTTCCCACCACAGGCATTTTTACAACAAGAGATAAACAACGGTAACCTCTGTGGGACATGGTTTACCCTCTAGCTGTTCTCAAGGACACTATGTTTTCTAACATCATTATCTGTTTTCCATTCTTCCTGTTTCAGAGTTGGGGACGAGCCTGACCCAGGACAGAGAAGTTCATATATATATATAGTTTCACTGTGTCAACCAGGCTGGCCTTGAACTCAGAGATCCACCTGCCTCTATCCCCTAAGTATGAAGGTCAGAGAACAACTTGGGGGATTCAGTTCTCTTTTTATCACGTGGGTCCTGGGGATCAAACTCAGGTTGTCAGGTTTGGCAGCAAGCACCTTTACCAACCACATCATCTCACCAGCCACAAGACAGGGAGTTTGGCAAAGAACTTTAAACAAACATTCTGAGTCTGGGACGAAGGTTCTTTTGCTCCCAGAGTCTACTTTCAACAGGTCTTCAGCGTAAGTCCACCCCAGTGGCAGAAGATGGGACTCCACGGATTGGTCTGGGCCAATCCCTGGAGCCAGGAGTGGCACGAGTCCCACCCACAGCCTGGCTACTTGTCATAGAGTTGTGTTTGGGGGCTAGCAGCCCACACGATCTACGACAGGTAAAAATGTTGTCGTGGGTGATCCAAAAACCCTAAAGAAGGCAGCAAATGTCAGTTGCTCACGGCTGTCGGATCACATTTTCTGTTTAAAATGAGAGGAGAGGAAGAGCTAGAGAGCTGGTTCAGTAGTTAAGAGTACTTACTGCTCTTACAGAGGGCCTGAGTTGAGTTCTCAGTGTCTTAGACGGCTCACACTCCCCTTAACTCTAGCTCTAGAGGATATAATGCCTCTGGCCTCCATGGCTATCTATACCTACCTACCTACCTACCTACCTACACACACACACACACACACACACACACACACACACACACACTTAAAAATAAAACAAATCCTTAAAAAATGAAATGAGACTCGTGCTAGGGTCTAAGACCTAGCTTGGTTTCTATCCGGGACTTGTCTGGCATGCATGAAACCCTGGTATGATCCCTACCCACCACGTAACTCAAGCATGGTGGCACACACCTGTAATCCCAGCACTAGAGAGGTGGAGGCAGGAAGGGCAGAAATCTCTGGTCATCTTCTACTATCTAGAAAGTTTGAAGCCAGTCTGGGATACGTGAGACCTATCTCAAACCAGAAACAAAATAAAACGAGGCTCACTGCTGTCTATTCCACCAAGAGCTCCCAAACAAGAAAGGACACAGAGTACCAAAGATATTTTATTGCATCATTGCCTTTCACAATGAACAGTCACACAAATAATAATAACAAATAAAAGTACCTTTTGAAAGGACCGGACATCAGACACAGGGGCATAATTAACATTTAAAAAGACAGCTAAGTGTATTTATCCCATGGGGATGGGGGGCGGGGAGAGGCGGCACACTGCTAAGCCACCATCATGGAGCAGGCTGAGGCTCAGTGAAGAACCCGTGGAACCTGCATCATAGAGTGGACATCTGGACCCTTCGGCACAGCACCAGACAGAAGGCCTGTGCTGTCATAGGGACTTCACTATGCTTTTATGGCTTTTCAGGATCTGAGACATGCCCACTTACTTCCTGAGGAGGGACACCAAGGGAACAGGAGCCACCTGCTCCCTTCTCCATCACTCGCCCTTCCTGCATAGCTTCCTTGGCCTCTCTCGACTACCTAGGCTCATGTTTTTCCTCCTTTCTTCTCCTAACAGCTAACACCTGAAAGACTTGAAAGCCCCCATGGAGGACAGAGCTGGTCCAAGCCTTCTCATTCTCATCGGAAGGATCCTGGATCCCCATGGCCCTCCTGAGAAAGCTGGGAGATGCTTCTGTCTCCTGCCCTACCACAAGCCACTGTCTGTTCACGGGTGGCCAGAGTCCAGAGCTCAGGAGCGGCGCTGCCCAGGGATGGGTTATGAGGGTGCTCCCTCTAGATTGGAAATGCTGTTGACACACCAGGAAAGAAAAGCCTACACCAATTACCATCTTAGCGTTTTGTTCTAACTGGAGAAAATCAACACTTAACAAGGCTCATAGTGTCTATGTGCATTTAATTTCATAGGTGTCCTCAGCAAGCTGCATTCTCCACACAGGTCCACACTCAGAGGGTTTGAGAGATGGGGTGGAGAGAATCCTGGAGGTCAGGCCTTTGTCTCTGCCCACTTCTCTTGTCCTCTAAACACTCAAGATCACAGCTTGTGTGGGCTGGGCTAGGGAGGACTCCAAATTCTTATCATTCTAGAAAGGAGGAGAGATACAGAGATGAGGCTTAGGAAAGATTTCCAAACTACAACAAGAAAACACTGAGATTTGTCAGTTATTATCACTTCCGTCTTCTCCAGCTTTCTCTCTCTTCTCCCTTATGTCTTTAGGGTATTTGTTTGTTTGTTTTGAGGCAGGATCTATGTAGCCTAGCCTGAGGTGGTGGTTTGAATGAGGATGGCCCCCATAGACGCACATGTTTGAATATTTAGCCCCTGGTTGGTGGAACTGTTTGGGAAGGATTAGGAGGTGTGGCCCTGATGGAGGAGGGGTGTCATTAGAGGCAGGATTTGAGGTTTCAAAAGCCCGTTCCCAGTTAGCTCTTTTTGCCTCCTAAGGATGTGACCTCTCATGCTCCAGTGCCATGTCTGCCTGCCCACCTGCTGCTGCCACACTCTCCACCACGGTGGCCATGCACTCACCCTCTGAAACTGTAAGCCTCCAGTAAACTCTTCCTTCTACAAGGGGTCTTGGTCATGGTGTCTTACCATGGCAATGGAAGTAACCACCTCTCTATCTCTGCTTCAGCTTTCCCTTGCCTGGGCATTATATTCTGCAAAGTCAGAGGCTACACTCACCTAGTAGTCAGGGTGAGGCATGCTTCGCTGGTTTCCATAGGGATTTTGGGTCTGCCTGGGAATCCCCGTCCTGACTTTGGGGAAGATGCTGTTGTCTGCTCCAAGGTTGCTGAAGCCGGAGTTGCTGAAGCCGGTTTGCTGCATCCGTACATTGTGGAAGTCATTCTCAATCAAATTCTGTTCTTCCACATTCTTCTTTTTCTTCTTTGAGCTATAATCAGGAAAATGAATTAGGATCTAGGGATGGCAGCAAAGTTTCTTGAAGGAATTTTTTCCACCTGATCCCTGCATCCCTGAATCCTTGGCTGTCCTGGGACTCATTATGTAGACCAGACTCGCCTTGATTTCAGAGACCCGCCTGCCTGTGCCTCCCAAGTGCTGGGATTAAAGGGTGCGCCACCATGTCCAGGCCCACATTAGCATTAAGCGTGCTTTTCAGTTGGATATGAAACTAATAGAAGTGAAAGAGACACCGTGACTGATGACGTCAGCAGAGTAAATGTCTACAGAGACCTCTCAGTGAGTGACAGGAGCTCAGCATACCAAGGCCTTAGAAAAGGAAAAAGGAGCCTGGTAGTGGTGGCGCACGCCTTTAATCCCAGCACTCCGGAGGCAGAGCCGGGCGGATCTCTGTGAGTTCGAGGCCAGCCTGGTCTACAGAGTGAGTTCCAGGACAGACTCCAAAGCTACACAGAGAAACCCTGTCTCCAAACAACAGCAACAACAACAGAAACAAAAAAAAAAAAAAAAGAAAAAAGAAAAAAGAAAAGGAAAAAGGAGTGTAATGAGATATCTCTGTTAAAGTACTTGCCACAGAAGTGTGAGGACCAGAGTTGGGATCTCTAGAGACTATGCAAATGTCAGGTGAGCATGGAGGCCTGCCTGTCATTCTAGCACTTGGAAAGGCAGGCACCAGGGATAGAGATCCCTGGAGTAAGCTAGCTAGCCTGGGTGGCCATATCTGTGAGCTCTGGGGCAACTGGAAGGCCCTGCCTTAGCTAGCAGAGGAAGCCTCCTGACAGCAACCCTCAGCCTACACATTCACTCACATGCATAGTACCCACACCAGTATATATGTGTTTACACAGATAGACACAAACCACACACACATACACCACAAGGAGAAAAGGAAATAGGGTTTGGCAGTATGACAGGGCTGGTTGGGGCACTTCAGGGGCCTCTAGTGTGGGAATTCTAAGTCAAGTGTAAGCATTTGTACTCACAGAAGCATCGTCCTACTCACTCAGATTAGATACCTGCTCATCTTCCTGCCCATGGGTCATAGTCCCACTCCCCCAAACAAGAGAGTGGGGACAGCTGCATCTATGACGCAGGCCACTCCCAGCATGCCTGTGCTTCAGTCACATTGGGAATGTCACTCACCCATTGTCTTAGCTAGCTAGCTCAGTTTACACCTTTTGACAGTCTCTCATCCAGAGTAGCAAAGGCTATGGGCTGATCAAGGAGGCAAAAATGTCATGCTGTATCCCCAAGAACTCTGACTCTATGGCTGGGCTAAGAACTTGGCTCTGCAGTGGGATGGAGAAGCCTTGATATAAAACTGTCACAAGGCCACACAGTTCTATAGTAACTCTGGTCCCTACATCCTTAAGAAAAGAGGATGTAGGCTTGCTCCAAAACCAGGAATGTTCTGCCTGTCTTCCTAGAAGTGAGAAAGCTAGATATTGTAGGGATGCCCATGTGACTGATTCTAGCTTTGCTCTGGGAAGGGTTAAATTCAAAATGGAAGAAAACATCAACAATAGAATAAGAACCGAGTATATCAGGCGGTAGTGGTGCACGCCTTTAATCCCAGCACTCGGGAAGCAGAGGCAGTTGGAGTTGGAGGCCAACCTGGGCTACAGAATGAGTTCCTGGATAGCCAGGACTGTGTCACAGAGAAGCCCTGTCTCAAAAAACAAACAAAACAAAGTAAAACAAAAAGAATCAAATGGCCGGGCGGTGGTGGCGCACGCCTTTAATCCCAGCACTCGGGAAGCAGAGGCAGTTGGAGTTGGAGGCCAACCTGGGCTACAGAATGAGTTCCTGGATAGCCAGGACTGTGTCACAGAGAAACCCTGTCTCAAAAAACAAACAAAACAAAGTAAAACAAAAAGAATCAAATGTCTGTCCATCCTCTACAGTTTTATCAGGAAAAGGCCAGAGTATAAGATCTGAGTTAAATCTTAGTGGGGGAAGATAGCTGCTTTTCACAATGTGGAACCCACTGGGCACATGAAGATGGGAAGAGGGTCGCAGCATCCTTTTCCCAGCTACTGGAAGAGCTGCAGCATTGCTAAATATTGCTGAATGACTAAAGAGACTTTCCTTCCTTTCCCTTAAGAGACTGAAGACACCAAGCTGAGAAGGAGCCACAAAGAGATGACCCCACTACTTAAAAACCCAGAGTTTCTGCAGAGGTTGCTTTGGGACCTGTTGAGGTGGCCTTTGTACCATTCAGCAGAGTTCTAGCCAACAGGGTGGTTTGGGGGAGTTATATTTGACAACAAAAATGGAATTAAATAGATATTTCTCGCAGAGCCCAGGCTGGCCTGAAACTCTTTGTGTAACCAAGGATGACCTGGAACTTCTGAGCCTCCTGTCTCCACTACCTGAGCTGGGATGACGAGGAGACACCACCACACCTGGTTTATGCTATGCTAGAGATCAAATCCTGGTCTTCATGCAGACTATGCAAGCCCTCCACCAACTGAGCCCCAGCCCCAGCCCTGGGTTTTGTTTTTTTTTGTGAGGTAGGATCTCATGTAGTCAAGGCTGGCCACAAACTTGCTGTGTAGTTGAGGATGGCCCCAAACTCTTAATCCTCCTGACTGCACTTTCCCAGTACCGAGTATACAGGTGTATACAGCTATGCATAACTTGAGTTAAATGGTGCTGATGGAAAGTTGGTTTTCTGTTGGTTGAGACAGGGTCTCTCTATATAGCCATAACTGTCCTGGTACTCACTCCAGGCTGGTCTCAAACTAACAGAGATCTGCCTGCCTCTGCCTCCCAAGTGCTGGGATTAAAGGTATGCCACTACCACACCTGGCCCTAGTGAAGAGTTATTAACACCATAGAAAACTGATTGTTGGGTCTGATTAGTGTGAAGCAAAAATAAAATTGAAGAAAAAAATTAAATCATAAAGGATATAGAACCGTGTATATAACATCACTTAAAAAGGTAAAATTGAGTAAGGGCTAGAGTGATGTTCAATGGTTAAGAACACATACTGCTCTTGGAGAGGACCCGAGTTCAGGTCCCAGCATCCAGGCTGGGTGGCTCGCAACTATTACTCCAGCTCTAGGGTATCTGATACCCCCTCTTCCGGATTCCTTGAGCTCCTGTACTCACATGCACTTCTACAAACATCCATAAGTAAATGTTGGCATAAAATACAAACTTATACATACATAAAAATAACAGACATAGCCGGGCAGTGGTGGCGCACGCCTTTAATCCCAGCACTCGGGAGGCAGAGCCAGGCAGATCTCTGTGAGTTCGAGGCCATCCTGGGCTACCAAGTGAGTTCCAGAAAAGGCGCAAAGCTACACAGAGAAACCCTGTCTCGAAAAGCCCAAAAAAAAAAAAAAAAACAAAAAACCAAAAAAAACCCACAGACATAAATCCTTCAAAAAGAAAGACAGTAATTTAAATAAGGAAAACCATTCAGTTGTGGGAGAGAGGCCTCCCTTGTTTCCCCCGTCTCACCCATGAGAGTGTTTTGGAAAGAAGCGTATCCAGCCGTATCTCCCCACCCCCATACCTCGAAGAGACGATCAGTGCGATCAGCAGGATGAGGATGAGGGCTCCAGCAATGGTGCCCACGATGGTGAGGATGAGCTGGAATTCTGAAAGGGAAGAGACAAGAGCAGGGTCCTGGTGAGTCTTACCTGTCAACTTGGCACAACCTAACCTGGGAAGAGAGTCTTCATGAGGCGTTATCTGAACTGGGTTAGCCTACGTGGTATGTCTGGGGCAGGGGTTTGTCTTGACTGTTAACTGATACAGGAAGACCCAGTCCACTGTGGGGAGCACGATTCCCTAGGCAGGGGGTCCGGAACAGTAAGAGAGAAGAAAGCTAGCTGGGAGCAAGAGAGTAGCAAGCAAGGATCCATGTGTTCATTCTCTTTTTGCTCTTGACTGTGGATGCAATGGTTGAGTTCCTGCCCCGATTTCCCCAAAATAATAGACTGTAACCTAGAATTATAAACCAAACAAAGCTATTCTCTCTCTCTCTCTCTCTCTCTCTCTCTCTCTCTCTCTCTCTCTCTCTGTTTGTTTTTCGAGACAGGGTTTCTCTGTCCTGGATCTCGCTCTGTAGACCAGGCTGGCCTTGAACTCACAGACATCTGCCTGGCTCTGCCTCCTGAGTGCTGGGATTAAAGGCGTGTGCCACCGCTGCCCAGCCAAGCTTTTCTCTCTTCTACTGCTTTTGGCCAGGGTATTTGTCTCAGCCACAGAAGTGAAACAGGAACAAACAGCCCCCAGCCATCGGGTCCTGCTGTCTCCTGCACAGTGTGAGCTCCATCAGGTTCCTGTCTCCCAGCCCTGCAGAGGCACGAGGCACACAGGGCAGGTGCTCGTCTCTGCTGCCACCCTTCCTTGTCCTCATACCCTAGCCATACCCTCACCGTTAGGTTGTCTGAAGCACACAATCATTACACGCAGCCTTTCCGGCTCTAAAATCACAAATACAAAAGAGGCTGATGGCGGCAAGGTCCTCCTGGGCTGTGTGGGGTGGAAGACCTCACTGAGTTCTACACTCCCTCTCCATCTCTCCCACCATTGCCTACCCTCCATAGCTCTTCCTTTTCATAAGCCAGCGGATGGGGATGGAACATGTCACCAGCAGAGGAGGCAGGTAATGGCTTATGAGGGAGGAGTCGGTCAATGCCTACACTCTTCTACTTCAGACTAGTGCTATAGACCCTTTGTTGTATAGCCCAAGATGCGCTTGAACTCACAGTGGTCCTCCTGCCTCAGCATCCCTAGTACTGAGATTACAGATGTTCAACACTATGCCTGGCTACTATGGACTCTTGGAATATGACCATAAGAATAGCCTGTGAATATAACATACACACCAGTTCCAAACACTTAACCTGAAAAACATTGGAAAACTCATTAATGGCAGGCAGTGGTGGCACACACCTTTAATCCTACCACTCTGGAGGCAGAGGCAGGTGGATCTCTGAGTTTGCGGCCAGCCTGGTCTACAGAATGAGTTCTAGGGCAGCCAGGGCTACACAGAAAAACCTTGTCTCGAAAAACAAAAGACAAAAAAAGGAAAACTTATTAGTATTCTCCTCCTTTAAAATTGAATGTGAAGCCGGGCGGTGGTGGCGCACACCTTTAATCCCAGCACTCGGGAGGCAGAGTCAGGAGGATCTCTGTGAGTTCGAGGCCAGCCTGGACTACCAAGTGAGTTCCAGGAAAGGCACAAAGCTACACAGAGAAACCCTGTCTCGAAAAAAAAAAAACAACAACAAAAAAAAACCAAAGGAAAAAATTGAATGTGAATGTGTGTATGTATATGTGCACGAAAAGGCCAGTAGGTCCCCTGGAGCCAGAGTTACAGGCACTTGTGTGCTACTCAACATGGGTGCTGGGAACCGAACTCCAGTCCTCTCCAAGAGCAGCCAGTGCTCTTAACCACTGAGCCACCTCTCCAGCCCCTAATTAATACTCTGAAACTGATTGCATGCTTAAATATTTTGAATTAAGTGGAATATGTTAGTAAAAGAAAGTTCACCTCATTGACTTTCAGAATTTTGTTGGAAACGTTCACAATTTGCAATGATGTGTGTTGATCATATTCTGTTTGTACTAGACAATGCCACTCTAGACCTCTGTCTCTGATACATCACTGTCACAAATGTCACCTCTGACCTGGGATCACAGACCATGAAGTCGGGGAAGGACCTGACAGGTTATCGATATACCCAACTTCTCATTTCTAGATGTGGAAAGGGAAGACCCAGGAGGGAGAAATGGCTTAGCAGATCTGTTCTTACAACGGAATAGAGACTCTCCTCACATTGTTCTCACGGCTGCCGAGAAGCGGACAGTCGTAGTCACTGCCTCCTGGGTTGTTGGGCTTCCGTTCATTATGACAATTTAAAGATAATTTAAAATTTAAAGCTAACATTGTCCCAGACTGGTGGGGACGAGGCATGGAAGAGAAAGATATACTGTTTTGCAACAGCCAATCCAAACCAGTAAACAGTAAGACTTGATAAGACCCGGCCCAGCCTGGTGGCAGCACAGGCCTTTAATCCTGCGCTTGGGAGGCAGAGGCAGTCCAATTTCTTTGAGATCGAGGCCAGCCTCGATCTACATAGCCAGTGCCAGGCCAGCCAGGATTACACAGTAAAACCCTGTCTCCAAAATAAATAAATAAATGAATGAATAATAAGATTCGATAAGACCAGCCTGAGCATTTAAATGCCTGCTTTCTAAGTTGTGCCCCCCAATACCCACCATTTTGGGAAGCACCATCTATAATATAGACATTGGGGTTGGAGATTTAGCTCAGTGGTAGAGCGCTTGCCTAGCAAGCGCAAAGCCCTGGGTTCGGTCCTCAGCTCCGGAAAAAAAAAAAAAATACAGACATTGAGTATAATGAATGAGGATGCCCTTCTCTGGTCTGGAGTGGGTTCAGAGGCACCTGCTCAGCCCTGGGTTCGGGTTCTGTTATTTCTAACAGCAGAACTCTTGCTGCCCATCACCTAAGTGTGGATGTGGGATGCGGGGCCCAGGAGACAAGCTCCAAGCCGAGTTTCTCTCTCAGTGAATGAAGGAAGACTTTGGTGGAGTGAGCAGGACTCTGGGTGTAGCTCACATGTGTTTCTTGGATGTTTAGGAAATTAGGGTGTCTATACTTACCGTCTTGGCAATCCATCCCGCTGTAGCCAAATGGACACCTGGAACACAGTCACAATAGGAAGTCAGGTTAAAGACCCTGGTGGGGAGTGTGCTGGAGTTCCCACCCTAATTTCCATGTCTCCCTTCCTGTCTGTCTTTCCTTCTGTCCTCCCTTACCCTTTCTCTTCTCTTCTTTACGTTACCGTTTTCCCAAGAGACTATTCCATGTGGTGCTGGTACGGTGAAGTGTACTCAGTCCAATGTGGCTTCATTTGCCACAGACTAAACATAGCCTCCTCTGAACTCCAGGAAGGCTTGGCAATCCAGGCGAAGCTGAACCCAAGAGGCATGGAGTAGCACGGACCCTCCCAAGGGGCAACTGGTGAACAAGGACATATTACCCATACTCAGTTTTGTTTCCTCATCTCGTAATGGGCACCTATCACGTTTCTGACTGTTGTATGATAGGTCCTACCTACTGCAGTTTCTAGAGATACAGGATGCCCCAGAACTCTGGGATGATGATGACACAGAGATGCGCTAAACCTGCCAACCCATGCCAGCTCGCCAGCTTCCCGATACCAAACCTTCATATGTGCTGGAAGCTCCGGCCTAGCTATGTTGTGACAAGATAAAGATGGAGTGATTTCTTACTCTTCACACTTCTCATCGGTAGTCTTCTGGTAGCCTGGCATGCACACACACTCCGGTGCTCCGTTATCCTTCATTAAGCATTGCTTCTTGTCTTCTGCTTTGCAGGTCTCAGGACACTCTTGAGCTTTAAAATAAAGGGAGTTCAAGGTCATTATCAGAAACGATATCTTAAAAAAAAAGTGTGTGTGTGTGTGTGTGTGTGTGTGTGTGTGTGTGTGTGTGTGTGTGATGGAGGAGGGCATATTCCACAGCACATGTGTGACGTCACAGGACAAGTTTATGGGCAGAGTCAGTTCTCTCCCTCCACCTTTACCTGGGTTTGGGGAAGAAACTCAGGCTTGCTCAGCAAGAGCCCTTGCTGGCTGAGCCGTCTCCCCAGCCCAGAGATGATCGCTTCAACCCCAAGATGACATGCGACAGCGTATAATTTTGTACATTGGTTTTTCTAAGTAAAATAAAGATGTGCCTCTTGTGAAGCTCCTAGCCCATGGGAACTTAAGCAGTCATGTTTTTGTTTTGAAAATAGAAAACAAAAAAGAATCCAGGTGGTGGTGGCGCACGCCTTTAATCCCAGCACTCGGGAGGCAGAGGCAGGTGGATCTCTATGAGTTCGAGGCTAGCCTGGTCTACAGAGTGAGCTCCAGGGCAGACAAGGCTACACAGAGAAACCTTGTTTTGAAACACCCTCCCCCCCCCAAAAAAAGAAGAAAGAAAATACTGGAGGAGGGAAAGTGAGAGTTGTGAGGGACGTTTGGGAGCAGGCAGGACACTTACGAAGACGAAGACAAAAGGGAATCAGTAGGTTTGGCCTTGTTAGCCCAGGTTTGCATGGGCATTGAAAACCATTCCGGCAGCTGTTCTTGTCCTTTTCACAGCCGTAATAGTCACACAAATCTTGTCCTGTGAGAGGCATGAATAGGTGAAACACATTGAGCAAGCCCGCATAATTCATGAAAGCGTTTCACCTCCTCACTTTCTCATTCTACTCTCTATTGGGTATCATTTGATTTTTGACGGGTCCTACACTCCTCCACCTATGAAACGGTGCTAATAATCCTTGTTCACGTGATTGAGTGATTGACAGTGCCCGCACCAGGAGCCTCGATAAGCCTTCATTCTTTTGTTCATCTGTAGATACAGTGACATTTAAATGTTAGGCTAAGGACATTAAGGGTTTGGGGTTTGTTTTTTTTATGTTGTTGTTGTTGTTTAGGTTTTTGTTTGTTTGTTTGATAGGGTTTCTCTGTACAGCTCTGGCTGTCCCAGAACTCAATCTGTAGACCAAGCTGGTCTTGAACTTAGAGATCTGCCTGCCTCTACCTCTCAAGTGTTAGGATTAAAGGCTTGTGCCACTATGCCCAGCTTTTGACACTAAGTTTAAAAATTATTTAATGTGTGTGTGTGTGTGTGTGTGTGTGTGTGAGACACCATGTGTGCAGGTTCCTACCGAGGCCAGATGAGGCTGTCAGATTTTCTAGAGCTGGAGTTAAAGGTATTTGTTACGCTCCTGACAAGGTTGCTGGGATACAAGTTCCAGTTCAGTTTTCATGATTAAACAGCAAGTGTTACTGACCACTGACCATCTCTCCAGCCCGTGACTTATTCCCTAAGTCAGAAAGCTCTGGAAGACTCTCAGCAGGAGCATGCCTTGAGAGAACAGCCAAAAATGCTCGTCTAACTGTGGACGGTAAGGGCTAGGAGGGGAAGATGGGTCTGAGAGTGGAGGGGGCAGGGGATAAAGGAGTAGAGAGGTAGTGCTGTTCCTCTAACAAAGAGTCTGAGCTGTCACTAACCCCTGTAGCTTGAAAAGACTTCTGTCCTAGTTAGGGTTACCATTGCTGTGATGAAACACAGTGACCAAAGAGCAAGTTGGGAGGAAAGGGATTATTCTGCTTACACTTCCACCTCACAGTTTATCATCAAAGGAAGTCAGGACAGGAACTCAAGCAGGGCAGGAACCCGGAGGTAGGAGCTGATGCAGAGGCCATGGAGGGCTGCTGCTTACTGGCTTGCTCAGCCTGCTTTCTTCTAGAACCCAGGACCACCAGCCCAGGGATGGCCCCACCCACAATGGGCTGGGCCCTCCCCCATCAATCACTGATTAAGAAAAC